>NC_031780.1:0-8995 GCF_001522545.3 Parus major
AGCCGACGAGACTCACAGAACCCTGGAGATGCTATCAGAACAACTTAGTCCAAGAATCACCAAGATGGTTGCCTAAGAATCCTACAGTCACAGTCCTCTACCTATTTTTGCATTCATACAAGCACATGTGTTGATAGTCATAGAGGGAAAGCTTTTCAGAGGAGAAAATAGCCATTTTGCTAGCACACATTGATACACCTTCAGAAAAAGCAGAATTAGCACCAACTCCTAAGACCCCTCCTTAGGACACCCAATGCAGCAGACATTGAAAAAGAAGGGGAAAAGCAAAGCTTGGAGTGGAAAAAGATAACATAAATACATCAGTCTTTAAAAAACCTTCACATAGCAATACTGAGAAATAGTGACATTTATTGTTTCCTTGCTTTTTGTGATGACATAAATACAAAGTAGAACAATATTAAAGACAAAGCAGAGCTAGGATTTTACAGGTCTTCATTTTGGCAATCTGGATGACAAATGTCTCTTCCTGCGCTAACACTCAGCCAGTTTAAATCCATCCTTAGCCCGACTCTTCCTCACCTCCCATTTCCCACTTCTCTGCTCAGGGCTTTGCACCTCATTCCCTTTCCTCCCGCAGCGGCATTGCACTGGAACACAGTGAGGTTTTGGCTAGTACTCGCGTTCTCTCCAAGCTGATATTACCAGGAATTCTGCTTTTTGCTGCACCAGTCACGACAACGTTTGCTCACTAAAAGAAATCTTTCCCACAGTGAACTGCAGGTACAAGGGAACAAGTGCTACACAGCAATATTTTCCAGCCTAAGGACAAGTAGAAAGTTTCCAAGGTTTGGATCCTGTTTCAGTGCACCAGAACCAAATCAATCTGCTTCGGCTCTGAGAACATCTGCAAAGGAAGCATTTGTACTGTTGAGCATGTAGTTACTTTATCTATGTATCCAACTTTCATTAATGAAAATAACAGGTGTTATAAACACTTTATTCAGACATTGTGATGAGACACACAAAGTGATTTCAGTGCAAATGAACCGAAGTAGCTTGTGTACTAGGAATGTATGTGGAACTCAGAAAAGGTGGGATGGAATTGAGGGAGGATGAAAGAATCGCAAGACCATAAAAACCTCATCAAATGACTGAAGTTACTATATAGCGGTAAGCAAGCCTTATTCTCCATGTTAAAGCAACTCAATTTCTCACATCACACTGGAAATCAGTCTTGCACTATTAAATTGTTTCATACTGAACAGTGTCATTCTTACACAAAACTATAAAATTATTTATGAATTATATTCATGAACATGGTATGAGGACTATGCCTGCATGTTACCACGGAATTTTTTTTTCTGGCAGCTGGGACATTCTCCTTGTGCAGCTGCATAGGGATCACACAGTCCATAATGCTGACATGGATTCAGGGTAATGCTACAATCACCTTCCTGACATATTAGATACTTTTTTGACTGAAGCTGAAAAATTACCTGTAAAAAGATAATTGCAGTCAGGAAAAGGATTTCAAAGTATATGGTTATTTTCTAGCAAAGTTATGTTTAGTTGTCCCAAATAAAATAAATTTCTAAGTTAACAGCACAAAGGATGTTTTCTAGTGACGGATAGCTGAATTAAGGTGATTAGACCAGAGTACATGCAAACTTTAAAGTAGTGCAAGTAGAGGACTTTACGATTGAAATTTTCCAGCATAACTGGAATGAAAGATGCTAACAAACAAATTTAAAAGAAAAAAATTAAAAAAAAAAAATGAAATAAAGGTGTTCTACTGCCATTTACTCCCTCATTCTGCCATTTAAAACCACTGTTGCATCTTCTCATGCTGTAGAAGGTGTTTTCACTGGGTCAAAATGGAAGGACTCCAAAACTGCTATACTTAAATCTACTGATACACACTTCATGGAGGATGCGACAGCTGCAAATTAATGTCTCCATTTAATAAGCAATATTAAGGAAGAAGAACAACTCACAGCCATGTAACAGCTGTATTAATTTTTGAAGGACAAGAAATGGTTTGGATTAAGAACCCACAATGCTATATGTGGCATTCCCTAAAACAGAAGAGCCAGGTGAGCAAAGTCCTCAGTGGTAAAGGAAACCTGAGAAAATGAGGAGCTGGAAGACGTCGTATTGGTTATTATCAGGGTTGCCCAGAAGCGCAGTGACGGAAAACCACAACACCCAGGATGCCCCGGGAACCAACGTGGACGAGAGCAAGTTTCGTCCCCTGGACAGCAGCCCTCGGCGTGGGGTGGAAAGCCGCCTTGCCCGCTCTGTGCCCCCGCCCAGACAGCGACTGCAACGTGCGCAGCGCGGCTCCGGCCAGACCGTGCCACCCGCTCTCTCCAGGCGCCGTCCTCGGGCAGCCCCCGCCACTCGGTGCTTCCGCCGCGGACGCCGCCAGCCCAGCCGCCCCCGCTACAGCGACCGTCCCCCTCCTCGGGGCTTCCCTGAACCCGCCACGCGGTCGCTCGTTCCCCGCTCACCTTCAAGTAAGCGGTACCAGCGTGAGGCAGCGCGCAGCCACGGAAAGCGTCACTGCGGGTTTCCTAGCTGGAGTTTCTGGTCAGCGGCTGGCACCGGCGGCGTCTCAAATCGGCCGAGTCACGGCGCGCGCTGCACTCTTCGCGGCAGTGAGCGGCTGTGGGTGCCGGCCGCGAGCTGCACATGCGCGTCCCCCTGCCCCACGCGTGCGCTCATTAGGAGTCTCTGCGCACGTGCGGGTTTTTTTTAGCCTCACCTGGGTTTCTCGGACGCGGCGCCGAATGTTAACCGTACGCGAGCATCTGTCTCTGCTATTAAAGTTGGTTGAACCGATCACTTCCATGCAGCAGAAAAATCGACACGCAAATTTTCAGGGCATTCTAAATTTCTCAGTGATCCTCATTAATAACTTGTAGCTCTGAAGAGAGTATAACGGTATGGATTGCGCGGCAGGAGCAAGTGTGCACTTACTCTGTGTCACGATATCAGAACACAGTTGGGACAGCATTGAAACGCTATTTCCACTGTAATTACACCGAAAGTTCCTTCATTTCTTTGGTTTTTGCACTCCAAACAAACATCACATTGAATTGTAAACATTGCCATTCCAAGGAAACCACTATGAAATCTATCAATAAATGAAGTTCCTATTTAAGCCTTTTACAACACAGCTGCTGCAGATGCCCTACCTTTTGGAAAAGTTACACGTTAAAATTTAAAATATCAAAAGTCTAAAAAAAAATACACAACTGCACGACAACTTTAAAGAAGAAAGCCAAGTGAAGAAATTTGGTTAATCTACTTTGTTCTGTATATACAAATAACAAACTTTAATCCTTAAATAATTAAAGCATAAAAAAAATATTTGAACTATTATCAGTAAACAAAGACATCTTTGATAATCCATCTTTTAATAGAAGGTGCTTAAATTATATTCTTAGGACAATGTTGTGAGCAGCACAGTAATGGGCTGACAAGAACTTTGCTGTCTTTTTTGTAATGTAAAAAAACCTTCTTACATTAGCAGAAGTAGGAGTAGAGGAAAACATAAAGTCATCAGCCAAGGATTTTCCAACTACTATATGCTGCACAGTAGAGAAATATTCAAACAACTAGCCCTCCCCACCTCCCAGATCTCTCAAAAATATCTCAGTGTTTTGGATTAAATGATGACCAACTGAATTGATTTTGTCGCCTTGGCAACACCAAATCCAATGTCAGATCTCTTTGTTCTTTTTCTGAATCCACCAGCTGATAACCAAGAATGTTTATAGCACCTTTGCAAACTTCCTGTATTCTCTTAACTTTCTGAAAGGAAAGAACATTTCTCCAGGCCTGTGAAACACTAACTGCATCTCGAGATGTTATTTTGAAGGCTTCTTTTTTTTTCCCCGGTCCCTGTCCATGTGTGATATTATAGATCCAGCTTTTGAGCCTGGGAGTCAAACTAAGATCTGCAAATTTATACATTTCTGAGATTTCTGATAATGGTTCTCTTACCAGATCTTCAAAACGGACCATTAAATAGCGATCTTTCAGGAAATTAGGTGGTTTTAGAGTAGCTGTTTCATAAATCTGAACATGACTTCTGCAAACCTCTTGCATTACTTTGTATTTGCTATCTTCCACTTTAGTGCCATTGGTACTCAAGACAATTCCATTGTCACGGGCTAACGCTTTGACTGATTGTTCCCGTGACTTAACAACTGCCCTGGGGTCACGGACCAGGTGAATAATTTTGAGATTCAGGGATGGATCAGTGAGAAGGGGGTATAGGACCTTCAAGTCAAAGAACCGAACTTCCTTGATGACAACGTGGCTGTAAGTTTTACAGGCTTCCTCCACCTTGCTGAATGGATACCGTCCACAAAGGGTCTTGCATGCCAATTCACTGGTTATGTCGGTACGTTGAAAAAAGTCACAAGCAGGAGCTGAACACAGAGCCCGACTTGCTGCCCACTGGAAAAGATCGGATAAGTTTCTCTTCCAAGGCATGTACGCGTCAAACACAGACATGTCACACAGAAAGACCGACCTGACTAAGTCCCGCACTGCCATGTGT
Organism: Parus major; assembly: GCF_001522545.3. NCBI lineage: Eukaryota > Metazoa > Chordata > Aves > Passeriformes > Paridae > Parus > Parus major. The sequence continues at coordinate 4,532 of NC_031780.1, forward strand.
AAGACTTTGGCACTGTTCTGGTACATTGTAACCCAAACATGCCATGCAGGTTCCATCAGGTAGAAGACACTGGGATGCTGGCTGAAAAGTTGACCAACAAAAGAAGATCCCGACCGCCAAGAGGAGAGAATAAGTACGTGGACTTGTGATGGCTTCTCCTCAGACTGAGGTGTGAAGCTACTGTACCGGGCATACATGAAGAGTAAGAATCCAGTCTGAACTGTAATAAAAATGATAACAATTGTGCTAGGAATCCGAATCCTTGCCATTCTCACCGAGGAAGGGCAATGAGAAAAGCTGAAAGAGAGAAGGGAGATACCAGTGAACCATTGCTCCTGGGGCACAATAATGATACAACTTAGACAATACAAACTCTTGCATTAGTAAAACCTTTCTTCACATGTGCATGTATGTATGTGGCATTAACTGCTTCCTTAATCTGTTGCACTGGGGGCTGATCACTGCAGGTGACAGCTGTTGGAAACTCAAAGAAAGTAATGTGTGACAGGAAGATCACTGCAGAAATACGCAAATAAGTACATGTTTGATGTTGAAGAAAACCTTGGGTTGATGCAGCTCAACCCATGGATTAAAAAAAAAAGCAAGCCACAAACACCCCCCCCCCCAGCAAACTACAAAATACACAAGGCTCTCAGCTTGAATACTGGTAAATATTGCCCTAAAAAAAGAAGAAGAAGAAGAAAAAATTCTGAATTGCTCAACTGCATTTCTGTTTCAATTTCACATTACAGGGATTTCTATCCCCTAAAAGGACCGGATGTGAACCTTGGTAATTGTGAGTGCTGAAATAAAAATAATTTTATCTAATGTGAGTGCTGTACCCTACAGGGGCCATAAGATGCTATACCAATTGGTGTTTACCCACAACCCTGTATTTTCCAAATTGTAGAAGGCAGAAGATGGATGAAAACTCACAACCTGAAGCCACACCTAGCCACAGATGATAAAATGAAAAAGCTGCTGACATGTATCTTTGGTCAGGACTGCATACACCCCAAGACTAAATACCCTGAGTTTGTATTCAAGGAATTACCAGTTTGGAAGTTAGATTTGTCTGCATATAACAAGACATGACATGCCTAGAAAATCATAGGCATGTCAACCACAAGTAGATTTCTGCTGTATTTTGCAGGCAAAGTTCAAGACACATGCACTCCTCACAGCTTTTCACTATAGGTTTTTTGGCACCTACCCTTTGGTGCTCTCACTCATGCAGATTCCACTTGTAAGCAGTCAGTAAATGTTAGGTTTTAGGGAAGTAACACTCCTTATGTATGCAGATCATCTCAAAAGTTCTACATATACATATTTGCTATCTAGCTGCATTTACAATTTCCAATTACAACTTTGTTCTTGTTACAGTGAAAGATACATTTTTCAACACACTCTGAACTCCTGAAAAGAAATCATGCAGACTAGTAAACATAGGTACACACTCATTTGACATAATAAATTGAACTGAATTAAATAATCGCTCAGTACAAAACCTTTATGTACGGTGCATATTAAAATGTGAAACTCTGCTTCAAAATTCTGTGGCAGCAAAATTATACAAGAGTTCAACAAATAATTACATTGATTTAAAGTACGTAATGGAAGAAAAGCCTTCCAAAGACTGTTAAAGGCAAAAATGAGGCTACAGCCCATGGCTTAGCAATTCCCTAAACTGTGGATAGCCCAAGGTATATGCCTGTATTGCGGTGGCACAGTAGGAGAAATAAGGCTTACCGTATTACTTAACTTCTTCCTTAGCAGTCCACTACTAGCTACTCTCAGGCTCAAGAGCAAATATAAAAACCCTTAGTTTAATTCAGCCTGGCCATTATTCATAAATAAAAATCTGCCTTGTTCAAATACTTAATTTTTGCATATTACATCTCCAGAAGCATCTGTAAGTTTCTCTGTGCTGTGAGGATCACCAGCAATCCAGCAGCCTGCACTGACACTTCACCAAACAGAGGGGATTAAAGACTAAGCTGAAGTCAAAGTACAGTTCCAGCTGCTAATTGAAAGATTTTTCCTGAAACAGACTCTGCCTGAAAGTCAGCCAGACACAACTATCTCAGATCTTTTTTCTTGAGTGCAAAACATGAGTCATTATCTACACTAAGACTGCATTCTGCAGCTCCTTGCAATCTCACTCATTATGTAGCTTTTAGAGAATCAATTACACTTTTTAAAGAATTAATGTGTTTCTACTCTAGCTACACAGAACAGTTGCTCCACTCTAATCATGATACACAACTGCAACACTAATTGCTCTTTACATGTTACTAGCAGAGTGTGGGGGACTGAGGAATAGAAGCCAAAAGCTGTTTTTTCTGCCTTGACTGTCTCTCAGACCTCTCCTCACTCCAGTTCCCACCCAAGTACTGTTGCAGATAACACTGTGACAATGAAAAAAACGATGAATATTAGTCCACAATATGTCTCTGAACTAATCAGACTCAAGTGCTACAAATAATGTCAAATGACTGTAGCTGCAGTATTTCCCTACATTTCAACATGATAGAAACTGCAAGAAAAAAGTGTGATATCAAAGTAAAACACTAAGTAGATACCCGTTTTCTATATTTAAGATTAATTTTCTACCCTTTTGGAGAAGTTGCAGTGTTTCTAAGGAATATACACACATGTAGACACCACTAAAGAAAAAGAATAATTACAGAACAAAATACAGCATCTGTAAAAGTATTCTTTTGTGTGGTTTCCAGTGCTTAAGGCCAAATATGCCACTTTCTCTGTAAACAGTGCCCTTCATTTCTGCACTTCTCATGTTTAATTCTATGTGTATATAATTTATTATATACATATTTATTTCATATTATTTCATATCATGTATACATATTCTTATTTCTCATATTTAATTCTCATGTGTAATTCTATTTTCATGTAAACAACCATTTACCATTTGCAATTGCATTCTGCAGTTTAGGTGATTTCAGCCCAGGTTAAACTTTCATTCCCTTAGAAGTACAATTTTTTTAACCCAAAAAGCTCTTTGGTGATTTTTGACAAACTTTAGCTGAGGCAGAAAGCAGCTGTTGAATAGCCCACAGAATAACCTTCTCATAGAGTTGCTTAAGATTTACATATGTATGCACATATGAATATATTTATAAATCTACTGAATAGATTACATTATATCATTGACATTGTTGGATTAACAGTTGAACTTCATGATCTTCCAACCTAAATGATTCTACAATTCCAAATGTGAGGAACAGGACCTTGTGATACAGGCTACTTCTGATCCACTAGCTATTCCATAGCAGGACTCACCAGATGGTGCTGTTAGGCAAACTTGCTCTTTCAGCACAGAAAGGCAATATGCCAAAACTGCAAGCTGAAGCTGCACGCCAAAACCCTTGTTTTCATTGTGACTTGTTTTACATTGCCTCACGTCTTTCTGGTAGTGCCCTCCTCCTCCACCAACAGCTCAGTGGTACCACCTTTCCACCCCAAGCTCCCCTCAGGAGCACAAAATTGGGGTTTGGTATGCCTCCTTTTTCCCTGCTTTGCTCCACGAAATGCTTCCTTGTAGCTGCACCTGCCTGACTATAGCACGCCTGCCAACCGCAAACACAGGGGAGGAAAAGGAGAAGCAGCACAGGGGTCAGATGTTCTAGTATTACTGCCATTTCAGCTGCTGTCTCAGCGACAAACACCTCCTCGTTGACTTGTGCAGATTGACTCCAAGTGGCAAGGGAGCTACAACAAGCAGAAAAACAGGCTGTAACAAGTGTCAAGTTGCAGTAGACTGCACTCAGATGCTCTCACATCTCTCAGCTGAGACTCGTGAAGTATGGCAACACTCGGTGGCATCACAATACATGCTTTTGTAAATAATGAATACTCCTTAGTATAAATTATTTTGCTAACAATTACATTGTTATTCCTTTTCTGTGATAGTAGTAGTACTTCTTTGGTGATACCATTTCTTCAAGGAGAGCTCTGGTAAAGAGAATAATCAGAAGTCTCTCAAACTCTTGAGGCACAATCATCTCTTCACAGGGCAATGCAAATGTTCAAAATGTGATCTGAAAAGCATCTGCCTATATGGTTTAGCTGCCAGTCCTGATTCAAGCTCTGCTCCTGGGTTTCCCCGCTAACAGCTACTAATGGAAACAAGATCCTAGACTAGATGAACCCTGGGACAGTTCCACAATAACTATTCTTACATATTGTCCAAGGAACATATTAGTTATACAAACTGGCCAAAAGAGCAATCATTTTCTTCACGACTTAAACTGTCTCTGATAGACTGCCGAGCTGCAGGGCCACTAGTATCTGCCATTGCTTGCCAAGAAACTAGATATATGTCACAAAGCTATCCAGTTTTACCAAGCAGGGTAAAAATACAGTCAGTGGTAGTATTGATCCCAAAAAGATCTCATTTCTAAGGAGAGCACTTTTCAGACCCAGAAAGGCAGGAAAGGAAAA
>NC_031780.1:9185-11541 GCF_001522545.3 Parus major
AGGAAAAAAGGAAAAAAGGAAAAAAGGAAAAAAGGAAAAAAGGAAAAAAGGAAAAAAGGAAAAAAGGAAAAAAGGAAAAAAGGAAAAAAGGAAAAGAAGAGAAGAGAAGAGAAGAGAAGAGAAGAGAAGAGAAGAGAAGAGAAGAGAAGAGAAGAGAAGAGAAGAGAATGTCCATGATGTTTAAGCTCTTTCTTCCAGGGACTTTTATTTGTTTTGTCACATAAAACATATAATGTTGGAATTGAGTAATCCAATCTTTTCAGGTCAGCTCTGAAAGGAGTACAGTTTCTTAGTAACTTCCTTTCAGCACAGAATTCAACCTGAAGAGACTTAATAAAGTAGCAAAAACTAATTTTATAGCTAAAAAGCGAGCCTCTAATTGAACTGCTAATTTTTTTTTTCTGGAATACTAAAAAGATTGTAGAAAGACAGAAAGAACGCCTCGTATTAGAGCTGTCAAGAAACACGCTCTCTCTTTGAGCCTTGGACAAAAGGCTGGGATGAAAGGCTCCCTTAGAACAAACAAGTCTGGGTCAGCTGTGAGAAGACTGAAAAAACAGGCTGGATTAAAGCAAAAATACTTGAGTGAAGAATTACAAATACCTGCTCCCCTACAATGACTTTTGAGCAACTGAATCTTAGCTGTCTTTGTCAAAGTCTTCCCTGGCCATTTTCTGTCTGAGAAAATTTCCAGCATACTTTCATTTTAAACAGTCTGTGCAACATTTTTAAAGTCAAAGAACTTACAGATTATACAGAAATTACTTCAAATAATGTACTCAATTGTGTGTTCCTTCCAACTCAGAATATTCTGTGATTCTGTTGATTTCCCATATTGATCTCTTCCACTGAAAAATTAATACCTAATGCTGGATTATGTATTCAATTTTTAATTACCCAAAAATGTTTGTCCTGTATGCTGACCTTTCAGAGCAATCATACGAGATGACTGTAAATATCACTTATGTACTCAAAATTCACCAAATGCAGCAGTGCTGACTGTGAAAAGAATGATAATGGTAAATGTCATCACACATTTTATAGAATTAATAGGAAAATGCTTGTTCATGGCATGATATACAGAGCAAAGATCACCTGCAGGTGTACTTTTCCTCATGGACTTTACTCACTTCATGAGTAACTATGCTTTACTCACTATGCATACTTCACCTATAAGGCATGGCATCAATGCAATCACCACCAAAATGGCTTCTATGAGCGAACATTAGAAATGTAGTTTGCTACTCAAAAAAGTTAAATGCTGTAACATGACAAAACTGGTCAAAGAATAATACACAACAATATTAGTAGTAATTCTTGCAGTAAATCACCCCACTGACAGTACATCACTTTCTAGCATTCTTCTGCAGCTAATAATCACACATATCTTCATATCACACAATCTTCATAAGGCAAAAGCCTATGTGTCAACAACAATATGCAGATTGGTAGTTAAATGAGAAAAGAAAAAGTTTGGAGGGTTTGTTCTAGAATCACTGGTAGTCCTAGAAGCTGAAAGACTTTCCAATACTGAATAGTTGAAACACATAGGTTTTTTTTTTAATAGAATAGTGAAACTGCAACTAAAATAACAAAATACAGTAAATGTACTGTAGTAGCTCTGAATTACAATATTATATTAGAATTTCAGGTGATACTGCTAATTTAGCTTTTGGAAACATACCTCTTTTTACAATCTAGTGGTCTAGTGGTACCTGAGATTTGAAAAATTGTTTCCAGGAAATGATCACTTAAACACTTTATTAGACAATGAAACATACTATACATTTAATTACATGATCATTAAAGTACTTTTTCTAAAAGGTACTGTTTCCTTTGGGAGCTTTTTAATATTTTTTAGAGTTAGATAGTGTTGTACAGCCTAAGCAAATGGCAGTGTCAAAGCATAGGCCCTACAACACCTATTTCTCCATGCACTGCAGCTAAAGATCACAAAGTGTTTTCAGCTACTAGAATTACTGGTGTTCAAGAAAAGAGGTCTGCTTAGTTGCAATATTTGTTAGGAATTTTTACTACGGAAAAACTGGGGTGACAAAGAGACACCTGAATGTTGTTCACTTACTCGAGACTCTGTCTGCACCGGTACAATAGCGTCCGCAAATTCAAACAGTCCGAGGACGATTGGGCTGAGGTGCGCGCTGTGTGCCTCACTTGTAGCAACTGTTGCAGCTAAGAAATACTGACAAATGCTTCCGATCAGCATGTCACCTTCACCTAGAAAGAGACAGGACACAACAGAAAAATGGGGTGGGATTTCCTGAAATGATGGCAAGAGTTGTCTAAAGCACCTTATTTCACCATCTAACTCTAACAAACGAAACTACCTTAACATCAA
>NC_031780.1:11593-72158 GCF_001522545.3 Parus major
ATTAAAAAAAAAGGAGAGGGAAAAAAACCAAACCTGAAAAAACCAGGTTGATTTTCGACAGCTTCACCTCTGTCGGTGCGACATCGGCTCCGCCGCAACTGGTATTACCGCTACTCCGCCGCCACAAGCAGGGGCGTGTGTGACCCGTTCAAAAACATCTTCTTTAAAGTACCGTTGTTTAAGACCGGGAAAAAAAAAGGTCTGAAGGAGACCGCCAATCCTGTGGATTAACCCCATCCCCACCCGCATCAGCCTACCCGTACCTTGTCGCCGCCTCCCGCCACCGCCGCGGCTCCGAGCTGCCGACAGAGACAATGAGCCGCTTTCAGACGTGGCCGAGGCGCCGGGGCAGCGGGAGGAGCCCAGGAAGAAGCCGATCCGCCCCGCTCCCGGAGCATCCCCGGGCAAAGGCGCAGCCTGGCAAAGGCGGTCCACTGGCCTGCCCCGCCCAGCACGGGCCATTGGCTCCCGCCCCGCACATGCACCCTGCAAGTCCCTGGCCCGCACGGTCCCGGCTGGCCCGCCGAAACCGGCTCGTGGCAACACCGCCTGGGCCTGGGCGCCGCAGCAGCCAGCGCCCGCGGCCTCTCCTTCGCGGCCCTTCCTCTCCTCCCCGCGGCCTCGCCCGCCTCCCTCCGGCCCGGCCCAGCACCCGCAGGCGAACCGAGCTCGGCGCGGCCGCGTCCTGCTCGCCTCGTGCGAGTAGAATGAGCGGATAATGCCCCCTGCAAACGGGCTGCTTGGTGAGTTAACAAGCAACGAGGTGGTTTCTTTTATCCTAGTTCCACCTCTTAAAAGACTTCTGAAGCATGACTCTTACAGGGCCCTAACATCCATTTAAACAGAAACATCCAATAAAACAGAACAAAACAAAACCAAAAGTTTGACTTTTTATGTTGCTTAGCAAGCTAAAGGAAGAGTCCTTGCAGACAGCTTTCTGAGAAAGGCTCTTCCTTCCTACACCTCTTAATGCTGATTGCAGTGGATCTTAAGGTATGTATTTTTCCCGCGTAGTTCAGTTTGTTGCTTAAGCTATAAAATCTTGCCTTATTTCTATTGCTTGGTTACCTACAAAAGTATAAAATCTCTTCAAGTTTGAGAAACGAATCAGAACTATGAACCAAGAACTATGGTCAGTGTAAAAAGTGACCCAGGAAGTGACCGCAGCAGAGGTATCACAGGGGTTTTTCCCCTGACGTGGTAACATCTGCCTTTATGGCTCCTTTTACCCTGCACTGAATTATTAGTCCCAGTCATGAAACACCTCTTTGAAAATAAATGGAGGGATGCCTTCAGGTCATATTAAACAATTACATGCCACCTGCAAGTAAATAACTTTTTTGATTACCTCCTTCTAATGTATATCGTTCTTTGCTTACATTACTGTGGAGGATTTTTTACAGTTTTCTCCATCTAAAGGAAAAGAGAACGTTAAGGATATTTTTCTCTGTATTTCTGGAAGTAGACCTAATCTCCATTTCTTATTTCACATGCATTCACTGAACTGTTGCTCTGCTTGCATCACTTGTTCTAACTTAAAGGCTACAGCAGGAGAGAAAACTTAGAGAGGGATTAATGCATTAACGGAGTCTCCCAGAACTGTGGCTTTCAAGCATTAGTCTCTTCCATATTTCTGTTGCTACCTTAAACAGACTTCTGTTCAGCTTGGAGGAAGACTCTCAGAGATTCAATTTTTGTGGGAGTAGAACATTCAAAGCCTTAAACTGCGGTCCTGTGATCTCTCCAGAGATTTCTACCCCTTGCTCATGGCCACCTTAATGCTTGTGCAGACACATACCAAGTTCAGTCAGGGAACTGACTTGTCTGAAAAAGTGATTATATATTTGGTAAAGATCATCTTCATCAATAATGAACTCCCCGAATAAACGCATGCACTCATGCAAGCACCATTACTGCTGCAAGGGAGAGCATACCAAATGTACATCAGCTTGAGATACGGGGGAAACAAGCTCACAGCCCCCTTCGTTCATGCTGTGCAGTGGCTAGAAGCACTAAAAAGCAGCAGACAGTTGCTTTGACTCTGAGGATGCAAACATGAAGCCATTTATCAGCAGCCGTACGCTGCCACAGAGATTCAAAGATCCAAGTGCAAACTGGAGACTTCTGGAAAAGGTAGCTCTCCCAGCTGCTAGGATGTCGAATTCTAGAGAACAATGGCCAAAAGGTGGGCTACTGCTAAGCTGCTCTTTCATATTTCATAGATGCACCATGTCTTAAGAGTTCAAGAGAACCAAAGACACTTGGAATTTTTTGCAGAATTCTAGCATCTAGAATTGTTTTAAATTCTGTCCTGACATAACACTGTGTTGCTAGAATTAATTCTTCAATACAAAACTGAAAACATAATGGAAATTTCATTGTTTTGTCTTGTAAGCTTGTCTGGCATAAAAAGTAAGCTCAGAAAAAGAAGATAAAATAATCTTCCCTACGACCACCACCATCAAGAATGAAGGACAGTTTTTCAGTGTTTACCAGGTAATTATAATTTTTATCTGTTCTAAACTATTTAAGTTCTGAAGGTAATTATTCACTTACTTTGAAACTCTGAGGCTTCACTGGTAGAATTTTTTGCTAGCTTTCTTTCAATCGATACAAGGATTCTCTGTTTTACTATTCACAATTCACAACTAATGGTCTGGTGCTACAATAATGATGCCAACAGTAAATGGTTGTGCAAATTTTGCACACACTATCACCCAAACCCTGGTTTCTCACATCAACCTTGAATTTATTCATCATACAATTTAATAATTAAATTGTTGAGTATGTATAGCCACAGCTACAGAAGCACTCTGACCTTAACTCATCCATGCATTTTTTCATTTCACAGTGCACATAAATGCATGTACAAATAACTCTTCACAACTCTAAGACTACAGTGAATTGATTTACAAGAAGTAGAAACAGTTAATGTTGTAATGTTGTTGATTTTAGCATATTATTTTCAGTTTTCAAGATGGGTTTTGATGTGCATTCCAGTTGCAAAAAAAATAACTAGTCTCTTCTTTAACTGTCAAAAATATAAAATTTTTCAGTTCCAAAGCAGTGTTCCTAAAGAAATCAGATGAATGAACATGTATTTTCAAAAGGAAGCATGAACAGAGCATACTTGGAACATACAAAATTCTGATCTTCTGAAGAAAGAAGTATATCGAGAATAAAATTGGGTTACTATTTTTGGCATTTCTATAAAGTGTTCTCAGGCATCTCTTCAGGACTGGTGCTGTTTGTAGGACAGTACTGGAGATACAGGCAGAAGTGGCGATACTGGAATTGTAGTCAACACCTGATTCTGGAACAAAAACATCTTAATCCTACCGAACACCCAAAGAAAGATAAGGAGGATGCTGACATACTGGATCCAGGCAAATTTAATAATTTCCCAAAATCCTGGCTGATATTTAAAGAATGTCAAGGAGTGTTAATAAACAAGCTTCTGATGCTATCACTGCAATATCTAAACAAAGAAAATCATAGGCAGAAAGGCACAAATCTTGTTAAGACATGAGTTTGTGCCACAAATGGTAAGCTTCTGAACCACAGAAACACCTAAGAGCCTTCTACCATGGTGGGTAACAAAAGCTGGAGACTTTGTCTGTCCTAGAAGATATTTAAACCAAATCTGGGTAAAGAACCTACTTTGTGTCTGAGTCAGCAGGAAGTACTTATTGTTAATATTCAGACAAGTAAACAAATCTTGTAAGAAGTGCGCTCCATACAGATTCTTCTAAATGCAGATTTGTTCTTGTCTAAGAAAAAGAGTGAAGAACATAATGAACAAAGAATTATTTTATTAAAAAAATTTAAAAATTCTGGTCTGTCTGCACATGAACAGACGTAACAACCTCCAGCTGTGGGAGTTATTTGGTGAGATGATCTTGCATACAGATTTCTAATTATTTGTTTTAGGTCACAGACTACAGTATCATGCTTTGCAAGTGGCACAGATCAGGACAGCAGGTACTGCAGAACCAAAGCAAGATGTACTACAAATATTCCCTGAGAATAGCTAACAAACTGCTTTAAAGGCCTTTTTAGCAAAGCTGAAACGCAACACAGGTTCCCAATAAAGAAAGGCAAAAAGTGGTTATGCAAGCACAACCATCTGAAGGAATGGACAAATAGGTATTTCATTAACTCCACAACTGCAGCATTTGCTTAGCTACAAAAAAAAAAATTAAAAAAAAAAAAAAAATGTTTAGCAACACATCTAAGAGAAAACAGTTTTCATTTTGCCTGTATGTGGTGGAGGCTGAAATAATAACCCTGTTATGTCACAGTATGTGCAGTTTTTGAAGGATATAAGATAACTTCTACTGGGTAGTGAATGGTGGCATTAATGATAAATGGCGTATCCATCGCTCTTCCAGTCATCCAAACAGGGCTGGGATCTGAAAACACTGTTGTCACTAAAATAGAGAAAGGAGACATCCAGGTTAAGGGGCTTTTTAGGTATTAATACAGAAGTTCTACACTTCACAAAACAGGTGTCATTATGCTAACTACTACTGTCCCATAGATACACATTCAGGCTTACCATTTCTATCCCAATATGCTGCAATGATGTTTGTTAGATCATAGTCACTTGCAAAAGGACTTGTGCCATTGACCACAGACACCTGTTACAACAAGGAGACACTTTAATTATTTGTCTAGTCTTCAAGACAATAATTCTACTAACTTTCTTACACAAAGTAACCATGCCTTTTGAGGAATGAACATAAACATCAGACTGAACATTTAAGCAGAATAACCTCTTCCCTCTTGTAGTCTAACAAGAAAACATCAGTTCCAAAATCTTACAGCTCACTCTGTGCAGTAGTACAAATAATGAGGGTGTCACCTATGATACTAGGAGGATTAAGAGGTTGGGAGGGTGAATTGATGGAGAAGGGAAAAACATTTCCTCACATTGTATCTGGTATCCAGTCCACAATGGTTAAGTAATTGCCTCTGGTTTAATTTCAAATCTCCATTCACATAGAGCTGAGAGCCTGGCACAGGAGAAAAAAACTGAAGAAAAGCCATGCTCTGCATCACAAATGTTGACATTCTCTGAAATAGTGAACACAAAAAAGGAAAATTTAGGAGGAGGAGGGGGGACACAAGACACTTTTCTACCTCTTGGTATCTACAATTTTTTTTACACAGATTTGATTCTTCTATGACTCCCAAGTTTCAGATCGTCACCTTAGTCTAAACAAGGGAACACCAAAGAAAAAATACCTTCTTTTTTAAAAAGTGAACTACCTTAGTTAATAGTTAACTAACTTTATTAATTCAACAAAGTTCCACAGGAAATTCAGTGAAGTCAAACATCTGTGGCTAATGATAGAAAGGTTTGACTAGCTGTAACATGTAAAAAGCAGCAAGGTGACTGAACACATTCATTGGAGATACACTTTAAAAAACTCAAGTCAAAATCAAGGACTTGCACTCTGCAACAAGAATGAAATAAAGAAGGTAGGTCCTTAGTTCTTATCAACCACTCAGTCTGAAGGAAAATTTACACATTTACAGTGTGGAATAAAAAGTGTGGTGAATATTATAACTCTGTTATACTAATACCTGACCAAATACTTAAGCCCAAATTTAGGACCGTTGGGCCTTTATTCTGGGCCTCAGACTTAAGAATGTTTTCTACACCACATAGCTATGCTTGCTAAGCTTGTCCATCTGCAATCAGCAAGACTCTCTAAAGAAACAGCCTAATCTCCCTAGGAAAATAACTTCTTGTCTGCGTGGCTGCACCCAACACAGCTCTTTTTATTACTCCTTTCAGATGTATTGCTGGGTTCTCTGTGCGCTGGTCTTTTACTCTTTGCTTTAGATATTAATTGCACTTGAGGTACAATGGCAGTGGAATTGAATTGTCTTCCTGTAACACTTTCTTCTTTGTTCCAGTTACAAGATACAGAAGATCCTGGCAGATGATTACCCATGCTTCAAGAGCTGTTAGGCAAAATCTAAGGAGTTTTAGGTTGCTGCAACAGGCTGACTGTCCACGTCAGAAAATGAACTAATTATGTCAAGACACAGCAGTGTATAGGAATGCACATCCTTCTGCCTATTGCAAGACTCTCAGTTATTTCCAGGTGCCACCCAAACTGATACTCGCTGTTGTGCATTTCTGTTCTGTACGGTGCACTACAGCCCAAGAGAACATAGAGCTTAAAAAAAAAAAAAAAAATTCCTAACAAAGTGTATCAAAATACGCAAGACAGCTAGACAAGGAATGACAGAGCAGAGGAAGAGAAAATTAAGTATTTTTCAGTAAAATAGGTATTTTAGATAGGAGTTTCAAATGTGGAAAGTTTCTTTTCATATTTACTATAAACACTACTGGAATACTACAATAGGTCTATACATCACAACAAACAAAACTAAAAATGCTCACATAAAGGTGGTAGGAAAAGAGGAGAATCAACTGAACGCCAACTACATGCTCTGCTGGTTGTAGTGGAAGTTCCAATTTAAAATGCAACTGATCCATTTTGCCATCTTGATTTTTGTCTTCTTCTCTAGTCTAAACAAATTTTTTTTTAAAGACAGGAATTTCTGTTAGAAAGAAAAACAAGAAAAGTAAAACCCCAGGGGACCTCCATAATTGCAGCACACACATACCAAGGAAGCAAATAAACTGCGTAGTTAGGAATGCAATAAAAAACGACTTGACTATTTATAGACAGGACTAGAGACAAACAAGAAGCCTACACTACTGTCTGTTATACAATGTCTCATATACCCCTCCAGGGAGGGAAAGTTTACTTCAAGGTCTTTTCTGCCCTACACCATTACAAGCGTCTCCCCTGCATGCCACAAAGCATGCCTTAGTGCTGGATCTTCTGTAAGACAGTGCAAATATATGACTGATGGTCAGGCTTGTGCCTCCTGGCACTGCAGCATGCCTCTTGCCTGTTAGCTGATACCTTGCTATGAGCCAAGGCTTGCTTATGCTTGTGTACCAGAATGTCCAGTACTTCAGCTACTTGCAAATATAGCAGGGCTCATAATAGAGACAGACAGAAAAATAACTGCCATGGTGTAATCTCAGAAAGAAGAGTGACAGCAAGGCATAAATTATGTGCTTCTGAAGGCACATATCTGCTTCCAGATCTAGGGCTACCCTGCAAACTTTCCATCATGATATGCCATGTGGCCAGGGGAGAGGGGCACAACTAATTTGATGAAAGTAAATGGGTGCACTCACACAAACGACCAATGGTGTTTACGGACATGATTCAGTGGCAAAATTGGTCGGGTTTGGTTAATGACTGGACTTGGTCTGACGGGCTTTTTCCAATCTAAGTAATGCTATGAGTCAGTAACACTGAGAGGGAGTGAAACGGGACTGATTAAAAATCCGGCAAATCCCGATGTGAGGCACAAGTTTATAAATAAACCTGCTGCTACCTGAAGGCAGCAGTACCTGACGGGCCACCCGCTCAAAAGCGCCATGAGCGCCCGTGCCCTGCAGCCGGCTGCCGGTCCGCTGGCCCCAACTCTGCAGCCTCGCGTCTCGTCACTGTTGCCGGGCAGGCCTACCGACAGGAGCGGGACTCGGAGCCGGTCCTCCTGGAGCCTGTTGAACGCTGGGAATGTGCTCCACGCCAAGAAGCTGCCTGGGCCGGACCCCATGGTGGCGACGAAGAGAACCTCGTACCGGAAACGAACAGTGGGCTGCTCCTGGTACGCGCTTTGCTTCAGCCAGAAACCTGAGGGCAGAAACAGCACGAGGTTTCAGGACTGCGCCGGGACCGGCGGGGGCGCGTGGGGTCCAGTGGCGCTCACCGTGGCTCCGGTAGGCCACCAGCAGCGGCGGCACGTAGGTGAGCGTCGTGATGAGCAACAGCGCCAGTGCAGCGGCGGAGCAGAGCCCAGCCCGGTAGCGCGTGTACAGCGCGGGATGCGAAAACAAATCCACGCCAGCCATGGCGAGCAGCCCTCAGTGCCCGAAAACACCACCCCTCCACGCACTCTCACCGGCCTCCCCCGCCCGCGCCTTCAGCGCTGCACTGGCCGAGCGTCGGACTGACGAAACGCCGCGCCAGTCAGCGCCGAGGGGACGGGCGCATCAGCCAATGAACGCGCACCGCTGCCTCCCGGGGCCGCCGGCAAGATAGTGCCCGGCAGCGGGATGGGGACAGACGGACACCTTCCAGGGCGGCGAAGTCTGTGGAGCGGCTTCGAGTGCCCCGAGAGCGCTGCAGGCAGCTTCACAGCCGGCAGGTGACTCCGTGCCCGGATGCCACAGCCCCGCCCCGCGATCCCCGGCCGGAAGCGCGGCTGCTCAAGCGGTTGCCGGGGAACAGGCGAGCCGGAAGTCCCGCCTGCCGAGCCGCGGCTGTTGTTGTGACAGGGACCGTGACAGCGACAGGCCCGGCACGAACCCCCGCCCCCCGCACACGGGCCTCGCCGCCTCTGGCTTCGCTCCCCGCCCGCCTGCACGATGAAGTGGATGTTCAAGGAGGACCACGCGCTGGGTAAGGGTGGGTCCGGGCCAGGCGCTGCATGGCAGCGGCCCCGCTGCCATCAGTCTCCCGCGTCGCCATCTGTCGCGGTCGGCTTCCCCAGGCGGTCGTCTCGTCTGTGGGCGGACAGCCGCTGGCGGCCCGCGCCGAAGGGTGGTGCGGTGCCCGGGGATGGTCTCCTCGAAAAGCTAGAGACCCGCTCGGAGGCGGGAATATGATTGCGATCCCCGCGGGCTCACGGCCCTACCTGCGCTGCCCTCTCGGCCTAGGACACCGGCAGTATTATTACTACTATACAATGACTAACTACGAGTTTTGTTCACAGAGCACAGATGTGTCGAGTCCGCAAAAATCCGAGCCAAATACCCCGACCGTGTCCCGGTGAGTAACCAAGCCAGCTTCAACAGAGTACTTAGAGGCAAAGGTGGCTAAACAGTTTCCATCCTGCCCACTCTGAGTTCCTGCTAAGCAAATTAATTTTCCTTTTTGTGTCGTTAGAGGTTTTAAAGAAGCCCCAAACACATCTAGCTACTCCAGCATTTCATCTTTGCCCCACTGCATATTGAGAAATAAGCTTTCTAAACACCACGGATTTTTATATCATGGTCCTGCTTTCTCCTAATGGCAGTTATATCCCAGCAAACACCTTCATTGTCTTGAAGATTGTGCCTGATTCTTAGAAAGATTATGAAGACTCTTGAAACCTTGACCATCTTCCTTCCTGGCTAAATGAGTTAGATATATCCCTCATGTATTCCATGTCTATAACCAGTCGTCACAGTGAATTTCACAATGCAGACCCTGTTGTTTGAAGAGCCAGTGCAAATGGTGACCCCTCCTTTCTGCATTAATACCTATCAATCTGCTAAACAGTGAATGACTTCACTCCTTCTCTCCCCAATCCCTTTAACCATGTTTCAATCTCTGAAAAGACTACAGTTCACATCCTTACGTATAACAGCTAGCAACATATCCAAATTGTCAGCTTACTTGCTTGAGTGTAAAATTTTTCACATCCCATCTGACCACATTGCCTGTTAGTGCCACTCCTGCCTCTCACCTTTTGGTAAGTAATTTACCCATTAGCACAGCCCAGAGAAGAATCCTCATTCTCATTGACTTTTTCTGCTGCTCAGTTGCATCTAGTCACAAGATTTTGTCCAGTTGCAGCCTGATAAACTGCTATGATCCTTGCTGTTCTCTCTTGTCTAACTATTCCACATATCCCATTATCACACAGACTGCACTATCCTTAATGACCATACATCTCCACAGTATCTATTTACCCATTTCAAAAATATCCTTGGTAACCTTAGGGGAAAAAGAAACTTAGAAACTCATAGTGTGAGTCCGAATTACACTGTATCAGGAACGGACAGCAAGGTGTAGACAGATACAGGAATTAAATGTCAAATTGCAGCAATCCTTTGTCTGGACCGGTATGTGTTTTCTGCTCGATGATTCAAACTGAACCACGTACCATTGATACCAAATAGTTGGAATCAAGTGAATAGTCAAAGTGGTTTTCAATCATAATGTTTCAAGTGGAATGCAGAGCTAAGGAACGGAGACCCTGGAAGCTATTGTAAACCCTATTTCCTTACTGCTGTATTTTTCCTTCAAGAATCAAGTAGCACAGTACAATAAGCATTGGGTCTTGTTCACAAGCAGTACTGAATTCTCCTTTCCCCTGTACTTGTGGCTTTTTGTTTGGTTTGTTGATTTTTGTTTGGTTTTGTTTGTGGCCATCTTGCTATCTTTCCTTCCTGTAGTCAATTTCTGGTTTCCCAAGCAGTATGCAGCAAAATACAAAGGTAGCCTCACCAGTACCACTACAGGGGAAGGATCTGATCCCAGTCCTTTGCCTAATACAGTCCAGGACACTATTAGCTATTAGTAGCTATTAGCTACACTATTATCATCAGTGTGCAAAAGTTCAGTGATGTGCGTACTTTCATGTCACAGGTGTCTTTAAGGCATAATGCACCTTTTTACCCCATGACTGCCAAACACAGGCATGGGAAGTTTCAAGCCATTGTGTGTATGAATGTAGGTTTCACTGCAGTTGAAAAATCAGGTTTTACAGTGCTGAGCCAGTTCAACCTCTGATTTGGTTGCGGTCAGGAAACCATTTTTGTTCATCCCCTCTGCTCACCATTGTAAGCCTGTACGAGCAAGCGATCTACCAAAGCAGTCTGTTCATACCAATCCTGAACAGCCTGACCTTCATACCTGCACTTTACAGGTCATAGTGGAGAAGGTCTCAGGATCTCAGATTGTTGATATTGACAAGAGGAAGTACTTAGTTCCGTCTGACATCACCGTGGCCCAGTTCATGTGGATCATCAGGAAGAGGATTCAACTGCCATCTGAGAAGGCAATATTCCTCTTTGTAGACAAGACTGTCCCACAATCCAGGTGAGAGGCTATTCACTTGGTATTCAGAATCATTTCAGCAAGCCTGTGCATATTAGAGGGCCCGTAACACCACTCTTTGAGGCTCATTTGGTGATTTTAGGAGATGTTTGTCACATCTTAATCTCACTAAAAGTTTTTTTTCTCATGAGTTTGATAAACATCTTATTTCTTGAGCTAGGCTGAAAGGAAAGGCGACTGAAAAATATGCTATTACTTACTTCTGTGGCAAAAGAGCGAGCTTTGCAATTACAATGTTCTTGCACGTGGTTGAGTGCAAAAACAAGTACATCATCAATGTCAAAAACCAGTGATTTTCAGTATAGCAAAAAAAGCTGCACATTACTGAACAACATATGCCATAAATTGTTCTGAAAAAACCCAGTAACCTGTCAGTTTACAAAGAAATTATAACACTACAGACTAGTTTCTGGTTCTTTTTTTAAAATAATTTTCTTCTATAAAAGAAAAGATTAATTGCAATAGAAAGGTTTTTTGCATTTCTTTTATATAGGAATAAGTTTCATTGTTTTCTGCTACGTACAGAATATAGCAGAAGTAGCTACTACAACTTTCTACAGAAGATACTTTAGTAACATTTAAGGAAATAGTATGTCATTACATGCCTTAGATGTGATATTATTCTTAACACTTAATTGTATCAGAAAGAGTCCCTCCTGGTAACCTGATACACAATAGGGACCCATAAGAACCATCCCTTTCTGCTTGTTTTCTTCTAACCGTACTGAGGAATGCCTACATGTCATCTTTACAACAGTAATATAGAATTGCTAGGAGCAGGAGAGATTGTATCTTCATAATGAGATGTCACATCTCAGCTAGGAAACAGGACTTTGATCATTCAATATTAATGTAAAAATGGTAATTTCTTAACCGATAAACAAAAACACAATCTGTTTGTGACTCCGCTAATGTCACAGGCTTGAGTTTATGTAATAAAACTTCTGTATGAGAAGAGAAGGATGTCAAGGGGTGGTGATCTATCTACTAGTCACCAATTCTCTTCCATTTTAAGTACTGCTTACAAATCCACCCAGCTCCTCTCTTGGGCAGAATGGCATCATTGTTTTCTCTGTCACTCACATCCAGTCTCCATCCTTCAGTTCATTAGCCTTCTCTCAGTTTTGGGAAGTCAGAGAAAGCTGAGCTGAGGAGGCTTTATTTGTGCACCTGACTGATGTCTACTGCTCCAACTATCTGTAGATAGATTGTTGGAGCAGTTGACCAGCCACCTAATTGCAAGGGTCTCTTGTTGTTTTCAAAATAGAGACCAATTTCCAACAAAATAAGGAAGCATTCTGCCAAAGGCATTTGTGAAGAAATATAAAAATGTTTACTCTGCAGAGAGTCCAGGATCATTTCTCTAACTTAGGAGTCACCTGCTTTTTATTTATCCTCATTTTTTGTATTCTAACCTATCACAGACTTAAAAGTTTTAGCTTTTATTAATCCGCGTTTATGTGAGGTTCTAACTGTTAACATTGGCAACTTGCATAAGCTAAGCAAATTATTTCTCTTTTTTTCCCTTTCAAGCTTAACTATGGGACAACTTTATGAGAAGGAAAAGGATGAGGATGGATTCTTGTATGTTGCCTACAGTGGAGAGAACACATTTGGTTTCTGAATGGTGGGTCTTGGCTACTGTACCATCCTGTTGTGTATCTTGTAAATAGCTGATCATTTTTTGTTCTGACACCCTCAGAAGTTCCTTCTATATACATGCATTTGTAACTGGATTTATTTCTTAATATATTGCTAGGTCTTGTTTTATTAGACTGTTAAATTATAAAAAGAAAGTTTTGTTGGTTTTGTGTATTTTTTTTCTCATGGCTACGAACTCCCAGAGCCTTAGTTCTTTGGGGGGCATACATTTGATTTCATTGATTAAATAATAAAGCAAAGTAGTTGGGCTACTAAAACACAAAGAGAAGAACACACATTTATTCTGTTTTTTTGAGATGTCAGTTTAAGAAAAATAAAAACAATGCATTAGTATTGGGAGCACTGGATTCACTAGCTTATCCAAAACCAGGAGCAAGATGCTGATCGTGTTGAATGGAGCTAGTATGTTCCTCTTTCTCAATTAACAAACAAATACAATAAAAATTCCTGTCACAAACAGGCAATGCTGTCATTTCTTTACCTTCATTTTGGCCAGAAAGTTACTTGTCACATTTACTAGATGCTACCCCAGCTGCTTCCATTACTTGCTAGACATTGTACAGCTTCTCCAACTTCAGTGTGTGGCTGATGGTACCAGGAGGAAACAAGGAGGTCTTTGTAGGTTTCAAAACCAATAGCTTCAGAGCTACCATATCTCACAGCTACTTCTATTTACAGGCAAAGAGGCAAGCCCTTGGATTGTGTGGGAGAGGGTGGAAAAACCAGCTGACCTAACTGCACAGTGCTGCAGTTCACACTCTGATATTAAAGGCTAATGCTGGGCTGAAGAAGTAGCATCACTTTGACCTTCCTAAGCCAGCAAGGAAACACTAAATACAGTTTAGATTCCTATTAAAAGTTTTAATTCATTTACACACTATGTGGTGCCTAAGAAACTAGTGTTTTAAAATGTTTCCAGTTACAGTGGAAATTTACCACTTTCCAAACTTAAATCAAATTCATACTAACTCAAATCCCCATGAAGATATATTATGCCTATAATTGTTTAGCTCTGCAGTCATTCACAAATACTGGCAGAAGGACTGCAAAATATGAATGTGGGAGCTTGTGAAATGTTGACACTACCCTATTACTGAGGCTTGCCACAATAAATGTGATGCATGTGCTTAATACATCTGAAAATGTGCTGTTGATCTCGGTAAGCCTTTCATTATTCAGAATAATGCTGCATTGTAAATCACTGCTTTAGGAAACATTCTGTCAGTTCTTCCATCCTGAATTACTTCTAACTTCCTTTCCACGCATTAATGTGAAAATTTTTGATGTGAGAATGTAAGGATAAATATTCTACAGCAATAACTTCACTTTTCATCTGCAGGTACACTTGCAATAAAGCATCAAGAGGTCTCCTTTTGAAATGCATAGCTGATATGCATCCCTTTATATAGTACACTCTTGTAAAATTATATAAAGCATTTGATCCCATATAATCTTCATTTTCTGTTAACCCTACAATTTATGCACTCAACAAAAAACAAAGAAATACCTCAGTGTTCCTCTATGTCAACACCTCTGTCGCTTATCTTTACGCTAAATTTAAATATAATTTCCAATATAACTAAACCAGTACTGGATGAATTTAGTATTCATAAATATTTAGAATTCAGGCCAAATCTGGACCATTTAGGTAGTCTTTCCTCAAAAATTATCTTGCTTTTACATGTATATATGTTATTTGTATCTATTATGTACCTATCATTGCTGCAGCCCTCTTATGACATTATCAGATAGTCTGAGAGAAAACCAACAACTTTCCTCCTTGCCATCAGAATTCTCCTGCCCTCAGCAGCACAACCCTAGCTCTTCCTTTCCTCTAGTGCTTAACAGATTTATTGCAGAGGTCTTTTAACTCCTAGTGAAAGGCAACAACTTGTTTTTGCTCATGGCTTGTTTTTCTACAAATACAGTAATTTCAGTAGTCTTCAATTTATGCAGAATGCACTGAGATCAGTAAAGCCTCACAGCCTGTGTTAAGGTGAGCAGTGGAAGCACACTGTAAAGATCAAAACCCCTTGCTTTTCCAACGACAGTGGGAAGCTAGCATCTGGTCTCATGGAACTGCAGCCTCAAGGTCAAACAGACTGATTACTCTTACCCTTGGACAAAGCCACTTGTTTCTGTGCTCCAGTTTTGACTTCCTTATAGATAAGCAGGCAATATGTCCTGCCTTTTTACTATGATGAAAACAGGCTGATGTCTCTAATAGTGACCCTGTTAAAGACACCCCACTCAATGATTACAGTTTCTTTGTCCTGGCAATTAGGAGCCACTGGTCCCCAAACATGTTTAGCAAAGGCAAGGACCTAGCTGGCTAATACAGATATGCTCATTTTACACATACAGTGGGAATCTTGGTGCCCTCCTACTCCTATGCTCTGCTGCTCCCACTTCCAGTTGGTTGCTTGTCCTCATTAACTGTGCACTGTGGGCACTTCATGCTGGCTACTTCACTCCTTGCTAATTCTGCTCTCCCGTGGCAGAGCCTCTACTACATTCTACTGTCCTCGCCATGCCTTGCCTATCTTTGTTTTTCGGGGTGTCGGCTATCCCAGCGCACAGGAGTGATACAGGCTTGGAACAAGTCAATTGTTACTTTCCAGGAGCAATTCTTCCAAAGACTTGCTGACAATGATCCAAATTTAGGTTGATACCTTTTACAAAAGCAGAGACTGGTCTTTCACATCTCTTCATTTTTCCCTTCTGATTTTTAAAGCAGTTTCATGGTACTGCCAACAGCATTTCCTGACATTTTGGAATGAAACAGATGCAGCATTTAAATACTGATTTTCCAGCACAGAAATACCATCCAGTTGAGGATGAGATCCCACAGGCTTAGCCCCTCAGCCTTTTAAATGCTGTTCTCTTTCAGCTCCTTCCCTCTCTTCGCATATTCACTGACTTGCTCTAGGCTTAAACATGTCCTCAACTCCATCCAAAAAGTGAGGTTAGTATCAGTGTTCAGCACCTCAAAAAGTACTTTTAAACCTGAGAAGTAACAGAAAAGCAGTAGTCTACAGTTCACAAGTATTTTAGAAATGCACAAAAATTCTTACAAAGAACAATCCTAACAGCTAGGCTCAAATTTTAGAAAATAATTAAAAGAATTTAAACTGTGTAACTGCTTATCTGAAAACTCTGATGAAAGTCTACAGAACTAGTCTTACATAACCCATTTTAATATTGCAGCTGGATAGGAAATGGGAACATTCCAGTCTGGTCAGCAGGTTCACTGCAGACATTGTTGATTAACTATGTGAAACTAGGTATGGGAAATTAATTGTTTCTGCAAGATTTCAGTGAAGAACAAAGGTAAATTTCAGGAACCTGGAAATCTACTGATAGCTCTTTAGGTACATCATAGAACTCTGCCCTTGGAATGGTGCTTGCTCAATTACCATGTATCTTCAGCAGTTCACCATGCAATGCATGTGCAATGGCATCTGGCCATTTTTTATCCTCTGATGACTACTCAAGTCCCTAATCTCCATAATCCCTTGCCCTCTACAAACACATAAAATTACTTCCCCCTCACCAGTACAACTGGTCTTTCTGCATGTTAGTGCTGGATTTGAGCGAATGGGAATATCTGCACAGAATTCAAGCTGTTATTTCTTCAGCAAGAGAACTACTCTTACTTGACAAGTAAACCTTAGTGTGAAGTAAAAAGGATTTGTTGCTATCAATTCTCAGACTATAATGTTACCTGTACTGTTCGGTCCCATATGTAGCTCAGCAGGTTGATAGCAAAGGCTGTTTGGAGAACTGCTGTGCCCATTTTCAAATCCAAAACTATAGGATACCAAAGAACAACAAAAAATCATATCACTAAAGAATTTTTAAGTTCTAAATTATCCACTTCTTTCATCCTGACATTGCCTTGTCCAAATATTTTATGAATTGTGGTTTACAAGAGAAAAACACAAAAAGGGGAATGTGCTCAGTAGCAGTTACACAATCCTGGAACTGCTCATAAAAGGCAATACCTGGGACAGAAGGTTTAAGGAAGATTTCAAACTGCTTCCTCCACAACTGCTCACAATGTTGACTGTCTTGCCATGCAGATGTTAGCTGGTAATAAAGCATAATGACAAGGGACTAAAAGAGACATGCCAGAGACTACTTTCAATACACCCCGAAGCATCTCCACCTTTGCCAGGCTATTAATGAACACAAGGAACAGTGACATAAATGGCTGAGGCAATTCTGCTTTTAATTGACCATTTCCCACAGGGGGGGCACGGAGATGGACAGTGCTTGAAACACTTAAAAATAGGTAAATGTATGCCTGTAATTACATAGGATTGGCTAATTTGAACCAAGTCATTCAGGAGCTTTCTTTCCTTCCTACAGAAGCAGATGAAAGGTTATCTGGCAAAGTCCTGAAATTGAGATGCACAAAATAGCATAAGTGGTATTATTTGACACAGACTCCTCCCCAGTGCTTTTGCTTCTGCTGTGGTGATATCTATGGCTATGTTTAATAAATAGCAGCATATATGAAAGATTCCCAGAAAAAAAATACACTTGAACAGAACTAGTTTTTCTAGTTAAAGCAATGGGGCTGGGGGACACAGAAAATTCTTCCAGTCACCAGACAAAAAGAGCTCTGAGTTATGAAAGTATTACTTACTATACATTAGGGTTGTTTCAGCAACAGAAAAACAACCACAACATTATGAGAAGTGGAAGAGAAAAGCAGCACTAAACTTTTCCATGGTACTGCTTCGATTTCAGTTGACATTACTTTCACTGCAGGGACTATGGCTGATAGATCATATCCTCAGATACTAGGATAGCACATCACTGCTTCTTTCCTTTTGGAGGGATATTGTTTCATGCAGCTCAGAATTTTAAGTCAGCAATGATCCTTTTCTGTATTTCAATAAAAAGGGGGATTCAACTCAGTAAAAATAAAGTATTCTCTAAATTGCTTTCCTTTTCACTCCTGTCTATTTACAGCACATAAACTAGAGCGCGTATTTTTCTGGCCCTTGAACTGCAGAGGTATCTGCTGTAGACCAGAGCTTATTCCTGGATTCACACAGTTGCATTGATTCTCATGTGAAGTGCAGGTATTCCTTGGCATTCTTGACCCAACCCAGCAGAGCTTGGCTACGCAGCACTCTCCAGGCTTCTTGATAACTTAATGCAGCTTCCTTGTAGTCCCAGTAGGTTTTTAGAGTCTTCATCCTGACAGAAAATGCACAAAAACGAAAGCAATTCTATGATCCTGTTGAACATGAGGTCACAAAATGAAGAAAAAAATCAAACAGCTAAGAACCTGACAACCTCCCATGAACTCTTCCATGCTACTTAGTGAAATTCTCTTCTAGGGAGACGCCCAGGCTCCTAAGCTAGACATTGTCATCAATCTTACAAAAGGAAGCAAAACAACTCTCCTAGCACTAGAAATGTCTGTGTTTGACTGTGTGACCACAGGTCACAGAAAACTCCTATGACAGAAAAAACTGCTGAAACAAAGCTGAAAATGTGGCTAGGGTGCTTTGAATTGGGTGGAAGTAGCCTTAGCGTGCTAGAAAACTGGCTGTAAGGGAAAAGGACAGAATGAACTGGACAGTTTTTTCTTTTCCAACAAAAAACTAATGGGGGGAAAATGAGAGAAGGGAGAAAATAATCTCTTTTCTTTCCCTAAAGCAGAAGAGACTCATCAGTTTTATTGTTATTTCCCTTCCTCAAGTAGCAACTATGCCCCACAATCTCAGAACAATTGGTCACTCTGCTGAGCACATTATGCCAATGATTTTTAAAATAGGGAAATTCAGGTCTAGAGTATCTGAACAAAAATGCCTGTAAGACAATTTCATCAAGATTTTTTTTCCTTTCCTTGCATTCTGTTCCCCATCTCTTTGATTTCCTTTGCCAAAACATCTGTCAGCCATGTGTGATATGCAATGTTTATTTCTTACAATATGAAGGGAAGATCATAGGCAACATGACCTTCACCATCAAAGAGGAAACTACTACAGGAACCCTAATCTATGAGGTCTGAGAACCACTGCACTAACTTCTACAACACGCTTTCATGCTCAAAGACAATTATGATCACCCCCAAAAAACCCCCACACCTCCACCATAACAGCAGATTATCAGAAACTGTGATTGAGGCACTCAGCATTCTGTTATAAATTTATTTCTAAAACACTGTGATGTGCAAAGCAAGCCATATTATCTATACTTCAAACCTTGTGCTCAGAAAGGTGCAAGTGTGGAGAACCTATCTATGCTGTTGCTGAATATGGGAGATATAATCTCTCTTAAGAAACCTGCCCTGCACTCTTATCTCAGTCAATCCATTTTCCTTTCTCCACCTCTTTCACATTAATCATACTCAGTGAAACTAACCTCTGAGCTACTCTCAAAAGTCCCATGTAAGGGCCCCACTAAAACTCTCCCCCATCTGGCCAGTGGAACGGTCACAGAACCCCCATTATCAGTATTGGATCTGGAACTGGAATCCTCCATACTGCAAACTGAGGAAGCAAGAATTATAGTAGAATCTTAATTGTGATGGCTCCTGACTACAATTTAAGAGAAAAAAAAGGATTATTCATCCATTTAAAAAGCCCAGCAAGAAAGTCAGGGCAGGTTTATTTTACAAAGTCCCCCTTAGATTCAAAGGGCCATATAGCCAGCCACACCTTGTACAAACAGCAGTGCCTGGAGACTCTACGGTGGATGCCACTGTATGACAAGAGGAGGTCATCACTTCCCCAGGTGGTGACTAAGGCATGTTTTTTTTTCGTAACAGCAGGGGAAAAAAAAACCCAGCAATGCAAAAAATCTCCTTTGTTACATTACCGTCAAGTGACTTGCAAACAATACTGCAGAGAACTTTATGTAACAATTCAGATTAGCAACAGCACAACACTGTCCAATGGTGTGTCACCATTCCATTAGCAGTGAACATGGAAAGCATAAAAAAAAAAAAAGAAAAAAAAAAGAAAAAGAAAAGGGAAAAAGAATAAAGAAAGAAAAACAAAGGATGGATTTATGCACCAGTAATTTCAAAATAACATGTGAGAGGGAATCAACAGAAGAAGATTAGGTATGATAGGTGGCAGTAACAGGTAATAAATAAACAACATTAGAGTTAGTCTGCCTAGAGAGATGAGTGAGAATTTAAGTATGGCACGGGAGACAGATCGTAAGAATTATCACAAAGGAAGAAAGAAGGCGGGACAGCATCATACACTACTATCAGGTTCTTGATGAACTAGCTCATGCCAACCAAACGCCACCTCCTACCCAGTCTCATTTGAAAGCAAATAAACTAAATCCTGAAAAAACCCAAATCAATGAATGTCATGCTTAACATGTTAGACAAGCTATACTAGTATAAATACCTAAATTTGCCTTTTAGAAGAGCCACCAAAGTTCTGGCCCCAGTAGGCTGTCTATGTGTTCCAATTCAACAGCACCCACACAGATCCTCTGTGTGAAGGATGAATACAAAAGTCACCAAAAGCAGGAGAAGCAGCTTTAGATACACACACACACACACCAAAATAAAGAACATCAGAATCAGTTCCATGTAAAGCTTTAAATTCCCTGGTTCCTAAGTCTGACAGTGGACAACAGTAAATGAAGGCAGAGTTACATGAAGAATAACCCTTGTCCTAATATACCCTACAACTACAAAACAAGCAAATCTGAAAGTACTACAGAATGAGCTTTCCTTGATGGAGCGGAAAAGATGGAAGGCAAGAGACACAGAAGTGGACTAGAAGAGTCAAGGAAAAAGGAAACTGACAGACAGCACAATTTTAGAGCCAACCATTTGTGGGAAGAGATAAGATACGTTCGAATGTGAAGAAAATACAAAACTTGGTAACAGTTAAATACACAGAAGTTTAAAGAAACAATTTGAGAGTAGGATTTCTTATCTGAAGCTCATGCAGACTCCAAGGGGGAAAGAAAAATCAAAACATCAGAATACAGTGTAGAAAGGAAAAGGGAAGATGAAAGAAACAGCAACACAAAGACACTTTTTAATTTTGCTTTTTAAGTAAAGAGGAGGAAAAACAAAAGAATTAAAGGCAATCAGCTGCACAAGCTGACTAATGAGCTAGCACCAGCATAAAACCAATATCACATCTGTGAATCAGCTGGACTTTGTCAGGAGAAGCCCAGACAGAAAAAATACAGTAGAGGACAAAAAAGTCAAAGGAAACAACAAAGCCAATGGTCTAGAAAAGCCCTGAGGTGAAGTGACTTTATGTAAGCAGCATGTGATCAGCATAATGAGTCACCTACCCAACAATGCACAAGCTCACAATCTGTTTTGAGGAAATTATGATGGCTAGACAAGCGTGGACAAACTCTCACCCAAAAGAGGCTAAAAACTTTATATTTCAAACTGATTTAAGGACAAAGTCTCTCTACTTATAGAATCAATTGAAAGCATCTCAGCAATAGCATGGTCCATGTTGACATAAAAACTTTGAAACACTTATGAGGCACTTCTATAGACACAGAAGGTAACTCCAATCTTTAATTCAACAGAACTCAAAAGCAAGCAAGATCCATTAATTAAAGATCCAGGGTGGACTTACTTTGGCTGAGTTTGTTGCATCTACTGTCTTAGTACCATGAAAGGCTGAAATGGCCTATCTCCCCTGCTTCCAGTCACATATGCCTCCTACTTCCTTGGCATGGCTTTTATCTGTTTCAGATTTCCATTGGCCACTTAAGTTCATTAGTCCAAGAGAAAACACAGAAGACAGGGCAATTGTTTTTAGCCACATTACCTAGTTGAACTGGACCATCATGAGAAGTGCTACTGATAGAAGGGAGAAAGCAGGAATCAACAGCCAGCAATAAACTGCTGTGGGACCACCTCCATCAGCAGCTACAAGCAGTTAAACTGGCTCAAGACTTGGGATAACTGCATCCTAAAGCTGGTAAAATTATAACTGGAGGTAAGTCTAAAATAAAATAAACCTTCTGCGGCAATGGATTTGGACCCTTCTACATCTCTAAGCCGAAGAGAACTAAGTTTCTGTACATGTGAAACTATGCTTTACTTTATAGCATATTACCAAATATATAATGCACCTAATGCTATGCCATACTGGATAATTACTGCAAGTAATTAACTCCAGTTTGATAAACCAAATTGTTTTCAATAATGTAAAGAAAAATTCCAATTATGGTTTCCTCAGACAAAAACTGCTTTATTTTCTCCCCAGGTCTCTGTTTCTGTAACATATGCATTGCAGTAAGAGCCCTATCTATCCTTACCAACCATATGAGAGAAAAATGCAGAAAGAGCACTATCTCACCTTACTAGCTCTTACTCCACCATATGCTAAGATGAAAACAGATTTTAACCTAGACTTAAAAAAAAAAAGGGGGGGGGTTTTATTCCTACTCAAGCTCTTCCTTCTTGTGAATCAAAGAAGTGGATTTTGATAGAATTACTGAACACCAACCAGATATCAATAACTCCATGGCAATTTTGGGATGCAGGGTTTGAATAGCACCAAGGGTAGAGAGCTGCAGGCAGCTGATCTAATAGCTCACAGTTTTCAAAAAAAGATACTACTTCCTCATCTTGTATCTCTTTCCACATTTTTTCAAGTATCAAAGTTTAACAATGGACTTCTCTAAAATGAGATTCATGAGCATATACTGTATCATCACAGTAGTATTTGGTTTCATTAACATATATTCACTCTTCTAAAGGTAATGATGATGTCTTTACCGTAGAGTGTCTGGTAGATCTTCTTGTGAAATACTTATCACCAACTTCTGGAATTTATGGAAGAGTTCCACTTTACAGATTTTGGATCTGATATAAAAAAAAATTAAAAATTAGAAATTCTGATGGAATAAAAAAATCATAAATTCACTCCCTCTTATAGCTCACAGCAGTACATCCCAGCTAAATATATTTGACAGAATATCAAAAATCTCTACCCCATCCAGGCTGCCCACCTGCCTTTTCCCTTAGTTTTAAATGCTATATTGACAAAAAGCTGCATTGCCCCCATTCTCCCAGACAGCAGTCACCAGTTTGCAGAAAGAACATTTTAGTATCACACTGTAATCTGCATGAAATCATGACAGTGCATGAAACTGCACTGTCATCAGTTCTGCAGTAAGGTTTAGCCAGAAGGACTAGTCCCAGAACAGATCAAACAAGCAAAGGACTCCGAAGGCTTTTTCGAACTGTTAAATTTTGTATTATTCAAAATAAATAAAAGAAGGAACAGAAATATCTGGAACAATGCTGATGTTTTCACAATGGTGACGAGGATACATTCAACAACAGCTGCAGAGCAGTTAAATACAAAGAGGCTCATCAAAATTAAAGTGAGTCAAAGTTTGAAAGATCTTTAGAAGATACTATATACATTCATCAGCTTTGAGCCCTTCTATTTCCCCAAAGAATGGCAACCAGAATCACTGCTTATAAAGCATAGTTTGGTTTTGAATGGCCCAGCTGTTTCCTCTATTTAATTATGTTTGCATACTTGTTTTAACAATGACTGATTCAGTTCTCCAAGAAGTGCAAGCTGATTCTCCAGAAGCACTGAAAACAAAATCAATCAAGAAAAAAATCTTCCTATGTTGGTAGCATATATTTTAAGAACATCAAAAATGGCATAGTATCATAGAATCTCCATAAGGATCACTGAGTCCAACTCCTGGCTGAGGAAAATCCCAATAATCCCAGCATGTACCTGAAAGTACTGTCCAAATGCTCCTTGATCTCAGACCACTGTGACCACTGCCCCGGGGAGCCTGTTCCAGCACCCAACCACCCTCTGGGTGAAGAACCTTTTCCTAATATTCAGCCTAAACCTCCCCTGACACAGCTCCAGCCATTCCTCGGGCCCTATCGCTGGTGACAGGAGAGCAGAGAACAGTGCCTGCACCTCTGTGTCACCTCCCAAGGAAGCTGTAAGCCTGCTGTGAGGTCTCCCCTCAGGCTCCCCTTCTCCAGGCTGAACAAACCAAGTGACCTACCTCAGCTGCTCCTCGTAGGGCTTCCCCTCCAGACCCTTCATTATCCTGATGGCCCCTGCTTTGGACACTTAGAGCTTTATCTTGTATTCCTGCGCCCAAAACTGCCCCTAGGAGGTGAGGCCACACCTGTGCAGAGCAGAGTGGGACAATTCCCTCCTTCACCTAGCCAGCAATGCTGGGCCTCATGTCCCCCAGGATGCAAGTGGCCCTCCTGGTTGCCAGGAACAACTCATATCCTACTTGCCAGCAGTCAGGATCCCCAGGTTCTTTTCTGCAGCTGCTCTCCAACCTCTCATTTCCCAGTCTGTCCATACATACAGGGTCACCCTGTGCCATGTGCAGAAACTGGCATTTGTCTTTGTTAAACTCTGCATGGTTGGTGATTGCCCAACCCTGTTATTTGTCAAGGTCCTTCTGCAGGGCCTGTCTTCTTTCAAGGGAGTCAACAGGTCCTCCCATTTTAATATCATTGGCAAACTTATTTAGTGTACCTTTGAGTCCTGCATCCAAGTCATTTATTAGGATGCTGAAAAGCACTGGCCCTAAAACAAGAGCCCTGCTGAACCCCATTAGTAGCGATGGCATACAAAGATGCATTAAAATTCAATATTCAAGTTAATCTGTCAAAATTTCATCTTGTAGCTGTTCATGATTTAGTTAATTAAGCATTAACAAAAGCACATACCAGACATTTATTCACAAATTCCTTTTAATCAATCAGCTTTACCTTCCTTGGTATTTAATGTTATCTAGCATATTGAAAGGGGGAAATAAAACCTCAAACAACACTTCCCAGCAATCATCCTGAGATTTCTTGAGAGGAAGAAGAATGTAGAAATACAAGTCTTGTTCATTATTTACCACCACCAATCCAAATAAGGCTGTAAATTCCTTATTTTCATTATAACAGTTCTTTTGTGACTGTTTACCTCAAAAGCATGGATAGTTTATGTGTTCGTTGACATTGTTTTTAATCCTGATTTCCTAAGGAAACGAGATGTTTGTAATCACAGTCTTCTAGGCTCTAATAACTTTTGAAAGTTTTAGTGAATTTCAAGCACATGTTGAGAAGAGGATCTTTCAACAATAATTGAGTTCTCACACTTTTGTGCTGTCAGCTAGCAGATGCCTCTCAAGTTTTAGAGCTGATGCACAAATGCTATGTAACAAATTTAAGCCTACTGGAAAAAGGGGTAGCTGGTTTGTTTGATCTTTCATATGTCTTCAGGAATACATATGGCACATTGAAAATAAATATTCTACAGTGCATACGGAGCCCATCTTAAAAGGTGCACTTAAAGTCACTTAGGTCACCTGTATGAGAAATACCCCAGACACCAACGCTGGTCACAAACCACAAAGTTCCTGGCCCTCTTCTTTCCACAGAAAATTTGGGAATACTAGGATATACCAGGACAAACTTCAGTCAAATCAGGCCTAACTTCAAGAAGCTCAGACTGTGCAACTTGCAGGCATATGAATCAATTCTCCACAACAATTGTCTAAGCTGCACTTATGCTATTCACCCCTTGTCACGATCGTCATCATCCTCCCAAAAAGTCTGGGAAACATGAACAATATGACCATTGATAAACCGGTAGTATAATCGGCCAACAGCTAATTTGAACCGCAGTCCTCAAGCTGAATTTCCATAGAGCAATGAAAATTTTGGCCATCTCACCTAAAATGAAGGTAACACAGAGATGGAGAAATTTGCCTGCAGATGCTCATGAGTAACTCCTCTCTGCCTCAAGAAAAATATGTAACTATTTCTTTAAACTATGATTGTTGATAGAGGATTTCTTAAAGAGCACCAGTGCCAAGATGACAGTTGGAAAGGTGACACGTTCATGTTAGGAATGTGCTGCCATCATTTTGACACATTTTCAAATTTTAAGGAAGAAAGTCATGTTTCAAAGCTACACTTTTAATGATCATACATCTAGGACAGCTGGCCTGATATTAAAAAAAAAAAAAAAAAAAATCTCTAGAAAGAGAACCTGCAATGCACACATTTCCTTCAGAGTCATCAACCAAAAAAAACCCACAAAAAAACAAAACAAAAAAAAAAACGAAAGCAAAAATTGTTTCCTTCAACAGTAAACATCCTTTCAATAAAAACTGATCACAGTCCATCACCACCATTATCTACAATGTTCTCAATAGTGACAAAGAAATATAATAAATTTGTTAATTCTCATTTAGCTTTCATTATTCCAATTGCCCTCTCTTCCCTTAAACAGCAACTCTTCCCTTCCCCCTGCTCTCTACCTTCCCCCTTCTTTACCATTCCCTAGATTTCCTCTTGCTCTGACAATATCACATGAGCTGACAAAGACATGCAAGCTGACACTCTCATACCTGCTCTGATGGCTCCCAATCCCCTTCTTTGTTGTTCCCTGGCGGAAGCCATCTGAGGTGACATCCAGAGGTTGTTCAGGGACTGCACTCCAACTGATAGCTGTTAAAGAAATTGTTATGAACAAAGGATATGCTCTTATCACAAA
Organism: Parus major; assembly: GCF_001522545.3. Classification (NCBI taxonomy): domain Eukaryota; kingdom Metazoa; phylum Chordata; class Aves; order Passeriformes; family Paridae; genus Parus; species Parus major. The sequence goes on from NC_031780.1 coordinate 37,704, forward strand.
AGCAGAACCTAACAGTTCCTTTCATTCTATTTATTCCTGTGTTGCTTCCCAAAATAATTCAAACTAGAAAGAGTACCATGGTCTTCTAGTGCCATAATTCCAGCATCTGAAAGAATGCTTGATTTAAAAACATGAAAACACACATACACAGGGCTTTCATCTTAATTAGATAATTTAACAATCCATGCCTCTAAATATCTGGCCTTCAGCTTTGTAATTCTCCATTTCTTAGTGGGATTCTTTCTTTTGTGCATCATGTCTGGACAATGTATGAAGAAATTTCCAGGTTAGATGCTTATTTTCACATCAGGCTGTGAAATATTGCTCTAAACTACTTGCACCAGTCCCTCTGTTTTCCTTCTTAATTTAGTTTCTGCTATTATTTTATTGTGTACTCTAAGTAGTTTCATGTGTGATAACTGACATACACCAAATATTTGGAGACTTTACTTGAAAAACATTATTAGCTAGTAGTCAAATAAAAATAATTTGTTGGAAGAGATAGCAAGTGCCAACAGCCTTAAACTCTACCCCGAGTCTCCGAACTTTGTAATCATCTCAGACTGTAAACTTCTTAATGCTGAAGCTCTGCATACAATACCTTACAATTTCTAAGTAATCAGCAAAGCATCAGCAGCATGTCAGCAGAAACTGACATGTCCAATCTGTTCCTCCGTAGCATAACAGCAGGTTCTTCAACTTCTACTACCATGAGACAGCTTCTGTCTCCTAAATTCTCCCTCTTCTCTGTGTTCCTAACAGGCAAAACAGTTGCACATTGCATTCACTCTAAAGACCATCCTGCTATTCAGGATGCACAAAGACTGCTTATGTTACTCACCCTTGTATTACAATTCAGCTGTATGCTGCAATTGTATTCTGCTAAATCCCGACTGTACTTACACAGGGATTCAAGAACAATGCTGTATTACTCTTAATTACTTTAAATTACTGTCCTGGGGTGACTTTATGATACTGGTATCCCCAATTGTCTGGTTTATGTTATATATTAAGTTCTGCACCTTTAAGACTGGCTTTGAGAGCAAGAGAGGGGGAAGAAGAAGCGCGCAGTTTGTGTTAAAGAAAAACATCACTCCCACACATCCCGCTCCTGGACTGTGGTGTCTGCAGCACGGACAGACAGCGGGACAGAGCTTCTCTCTGGCTTTTAGTTAGTTTAAGCTAGCTGAGGCAGAGGGGTTCCGTGGACCTTTGTTTTTTTCCAGTTTTCACCTGGATCTGTGCAAGCCTGCTCTGGACTGAACACCCAGCCTAACCCCGGGAGCTCAGGCCTGTGTCCCACCGGGGCCTGGGCCTTGGCACTTTCCAGCGCCGGAGGGACTGATAAGAACCTGAGCGAGCCGAGCTACACCACGTGAAAAGGACTTTTCTTCCTAGATTTGCCATCTCATCGAACAGCAAGAGGTTTTATTATTTAATATTACTCAATTTCTGTTAAATAAACAGCTTTTTCCACTTCTCTCCAAGGAATTTTTTTTTTTTCTTTTCCTGGACCAGTTGGTGGGGAGGGGGCATTTCCCTGGGGAAATCCCCATTTGGAGTTTTCCTTCCTAATTTGCCCTAAACTAGGACAATTACCATCCTGTTTAACATGAAAAAACGTTAGATACATATCACTGGTATTAAATCCTCCATATGTGAAATATGTAAAAATCACCTGGTTAGAAGGTATCAGTTTCTGACAAGCAGATTCAAAGTTACTTAAAAATTAAAACATTTTCTATTCTTTCACTTTTTTCATAATTATCTCAAGGCACTACACAGAACTGGTATCTTCTTAAAATAACAGCTGAAATGTTCCCATCAAGCATCCTTCAATACTCTGTGTAACAGCCCTAAATTTAGAGTTTATTCTGATTTTCACCCCATGAAAAGAAACCACCTGACATAAAAAAGCATGCTAAGGCACCATTCATATTCATTTAACAAAATGACCTGAGAAGTGTACAGCAAGAAAGACATAGAGTGAATTCAGTCACAGCTGCTTTCAAGCCTTTTTGCTAACTTAACTGTCACTATTTTTCAATGACAAAATCTGTTTCCTATCTCACAATCTTGAAGTATTTTCCTTCCTGGCACTTGCAAATAACTCAAATTTAATGAATGTAAATTCCATTAAGGAACATTTCGTTTCCATTCTATTTTATCCCTAGCTCTATTGCAATAGAAAAACTTCCAGTTCTGGTTAAGATGAAAAAGTATACAACAGCAGAAGGCAGGCATGTCCAAGTTAAAGAAACTGCTTAGCCATACACATAGAGTGGCAGTTCAGTTTTTTGGGTTTTTTTCCAAGTGAGACCATGTTGCTAAATTACATTGAGATTTAAGCATTCATTCATCACCATGACAAAAAATGCCATGCCCAAAATATCTATCAATACAACTTTTACACTATACTACTCTGTATTGTTTCTTCACTGACAGATTTTTGGAGCAATTACAAACATAACTCAGCATGGCAAGTCTTTTGTTCATTACCAAGGAGAATGCAAAACTAACTGAAACAAGAAGTCTTTTGTTTTCTTCTTGTACTCGGCTTTTGTTTTCCCTGGTTATTTTCTGTCAGTGTTTAAATTATAAATTCTTAATGACATCAACCAAGTTTTTATTCAGTCTGAAAACTCCCTACTGGAAACTAGAAACTGAGACAAATACTATTAACCTGAAATTAATTTATTGCTCTTCGTACTTTGCTGCTAGTACACTGGCAAGGAATGATGTTCCAGTCCAAACAACCAAATCCATCTCATTTCTATTTGGGCTTTTGCACACTGTTACCCAACTAGCCCAAATGAACTCACCTGCACTGCAAGGAACAAGCTTTGTTTTGCTGTTACTTTGAACTTCCTGAATTGCCTGATGGCTGTGTTCAAATTGAAGATCTGATTGCAGCAGCTTAACCTCCTGAGTGAGAAAACCATCTGGTAAAGATGAAATGTGCTGACACCTAAAGTAAACACAGAAAAATGCAAGTGATTCTCAGTATGTTCTTCCCAAACAAGACCATTTTGCACAATTTCCCTTCATTATCTAAAATAAATTTCCTTTACATTAAAACTGAATTGAACATCAGTTATTTAGGTAAGACAGAAGGTTTGAAGGCATTTTTTCCCCTTCAGAAAAATATTTACTAAACCTCAATGCCACATTAGTTTATTATAACCTTGTCCATCCTAAAAAAACTATGATGATTTGGTTTTTAAAAAGGTCTAGTTAAAAGCTATTATAATCAATTAAGTATGCAGGACAAAAACCGCAATACACTTCTGCAATCACAAAGAAAAATAAAAATCATAAAGTATTCACATAGTCAACTGCATTCCATCGGGAATTGTTTTATGAGCCTAAACATTTATAACCACAGCCTAAAAACATACAAAATATACTTACAGTTCCATGTATAATCTTTGTTACCTTAAATTACTGTTCATACTGAATGACTTTAGGATCAAGTGAGGAAAATACAGCATGTGTTTAATCACTACAATACTTAGAGCAAGAATTAAGACTGAGATTCGTATTGTCAGATCCAAGAGTCTGAAGAAGTGCCTGACTGCACTAGGACTAACAAGGCTAGGAAAGTTCTTGTTACGTCTTACAGAACAAGGAAAGGATTATACAGAAAGCTCCACTGGGTACATCACTGGAGTTTCTCCATTAATAGACTTATAACCTCTTTTATATCCTAGAAGGACCATGGGTATAGAGGAGTTACTAAACCAAGTCAAACCTTATGAAATGGTCTAGTAACTGCCACTTAAAAAGAATGGTTCAGCTCCCATGTTTTTTTCTTCCTTCCCTTTCCCTTCACTCTGCCCAAATCCACTTACTCTTCTCTACTGCTCTACTCCACTGACTTAGCCTCCCAAGCAAGAAGAATGTCTACTTCCTGTCCTGGTTGCTGGGATAGTTTGCATCAACTGAATAATCTGAGAAATAAGGCCAGTGCACAACAGATAACTTTCCTCATTTTGCACCAGTGCAGTTCATCACTCACATAGATTTCCTGAAATGACACGCTGTGCTGAAAGCTCTCACAGCAGTGAGAAAAATCAGATCTTGGATGTAACTGAGATTAAAGAAGCAGACAAATTTTTACCACCATGAAAATTCATATAAACTTTGCCTCTCCAGTATAACACTTCTTCCAGCTGACCAGTACAAGCTGTCACATACTACATGTCCTGAACCACTTCAATAAACCAGAGAACAATTGAGGTGGGAGGGGACCTCTTGTAGGTCATCTAGTGTAACCACCCCTCCTCCAGCCAGGCAACCTACAGTCATCTGCTCAGGACAGTGTCCAGATCACTGCTGAGTAACTCAAAGATGGGAGACTCCACAACCTCTCAGCAACCTCTGCCAGTGCTCCATCACCCTCACAGTAAGCAAGTGTTTCCTGATGTTCAGAGGGAACCTCCTGTGCTTCAGTTTGTGCCCATCACCTCTTGTCCTATCACCAACACCACTGCAAACAGCCTGGCTCCATTTTCTCTGCCACCTCCCTTCAGGTATGTATACAAATTGGTAAGATGCCCACAAGCCTTCTCTTCCCCAGCCTGCATAGTCCCAGCTCTCTGCATATGAGAGATTCTAAAAATCTATTATGCATCTTCAAGGCCCTTCGCTGGCCTCTCTCCAGTATGTCTACATCCCTCTCATACTGAGAGGCCCAGAGCCAGACACAGCCTTTCAGATGTGGCTTCACCAGTATCAATCCAGGGAAAGGATCATCTCCCTGGACCTGCTGCGATACTTTGCCTGAAGTGGCCCAGGACACCATTAGCCTTCTTTGTTGCTAGAGTCTGAGTTGGATGGCACACTACTGGCTCATTTTCAACTTCACATCTAGCAGGAACCCCTAATTCTTTTCTGTGAAGCTGCTTTCCATCTTGGCAGCCCCCAGCATATATTGGTACATGGGACTGTTCTTTCCCAGGTGCAGGTTTTCACTTCCCCTTGCTGAACTTTATGTTCCTACTCTTCTCCAGTCTGCAGAGGTTGCTCCGGATGACAGCACAATGCCCTGGCCAATCAGCCACTCCTTGGTTTTGAGTCTTCAGCAAACTGTCTGGGCATACAGTCTGCACCATCACCCAGATGACTGATTAATGAAGATATTAAGTAAGTTTGGATCTAGTATTGATCCCTGGGGTACATGGCTACTTACACCTTTAACTACACTTCACCCAATGATCACTACCTTCTGGGCCCAGTCATTCAGGATAGTTTTTAACACACACGTCTGCTCATCCAGCTCACACTTGAACAGATTCTCTATCAGCATCTTAGAAGACACATTATCAAAAGTTTACTAAAGTTCTAATACTTGTATGACACGCATTGTCTTCCAAAGCTCACTGTTTCCATGCACAGCATCTAAGGGGAGCACTTACCTTTCAATAACTGCTCTCCGCATAGCTTCTTGGCTATACGGACACTTCCCCACTACAACTGCAGACAGATACACTGGATACTGCAGAAAATGCATCAGAAGAGCTCCTTGACACCCTAACACGTTCCAGCGAGCCAGTTTATCACTGCAGGACATAGAGCACGTTCGGTCTCCTCGACCTGGCTTCACTCGTAATAATCCCACACAGTGGTACCCCAGTCCAGGTATTCGGGCATCATCCAACTCTCCAGGTACACATTTTGCTCCAGTTCTATGAACATCTACCACCTTTGGTCTCACTAAGCCAGTCTCATTAGTTGTTTGCATCTCTGCAGAACATTTACAGCTCTTTTGATTTGCGTCTTTTTGTTTCACAGATTCATGAACAGCCAGGTCTCCAGTGATTATGGAAGAACAATCATCATCATCACTTTTCATTTTCTTGATTATATGATTACTTGCCATCTTCTCTGATTTCCTTTTATCTTCTGGATACAAGTGACTACGGTTACTTCTGCATTCTGCTGATTGTCCAATGGCATGACCACCAGTCACTGGCTTAGAAAACTGGTTCTGTGGTTCACTGATTGGAAAAATAGAAGCATCTCCACCTGGAACAAAAGAAATAACACAAAATTGGCCAAAAAACCATCTTGTGACTGGAACACATCATGCCAGTAATATTACAACTACTGGTAGCTTTCACAGATCTGCACTCAGGAAAACTTAACTATGAGAACACATTTTTGAAACAACATTGTCCTGTGCAACACTGAATCAAATCTCACTGAAATTTGAGCCAACTTAATTTCAAGTTCTGCATGCTATGTAAGAAATAACCAAGAAAGTAAAATTTACAATATATAAAGTAAAAGGTAACAGAGGCATTTGACAGACTCCATCAGTGCTGAAGACTCACAGGAAAACCAGCCTGATCTAACCAAACAATATGAACCTCAAAAGAATAACGAAAGAATAATCTGTCATGCGAGGGTGAAAACCTTAATCTGTATCACTGAAACAAGCTCAGAACCAAAATTCTGAAGCACAGTTCAAAGCAAAGCAAGCCTGGCAGGCCTGCTGATTTATATGAGAAATTTCTCACAATGTGAGAAAAAGAAAATAATGAAATTATTCTCACCAATAAATTTGAAGACATAATTTCTATTCTCAAATGCACTAATGAGGAAAAATAATATTGCATATTCCAGAAATGCACTCAAAATCATGAAGATGTCTGAGGAACCAACTCACTCTATGATGTACTGATAAGGCATATTTTGAGAGTTCTTAAAACTCCTTTGCTCTGTAGCAGACTAGCAGTTAAAGAACACACCAGTGAGAGAGCATGGTAACATCAAGATGCCCGATACATTTGTAGACCAAGGGGCCACATTCCTTCATTCTGTCAACAGGTCTTCATCTTTGTGGTGCTGGTTTTTCTAAACACACAAAGAACGTTTTCCAAGTTTCATTACATTCCCTAAGAAGTTTTGTCTTGGGGAGCTAGAGATGTTTCATGAATGGGGCTTTTTTCCCTGTTTTTCAGGAGTGTGCTTTTGGTTTGTTGGGGGGTTTTGCGTGAGTTGCTATTGGCTCTTCTCCTCTGTTTTAATTTTTTGCTTGGTTTTGGTTTTTTTGTTTGCTCGTTGCTTTGGGGTTTTTTTGGTGTTCGTTTGGGTTTTTTTGTTTGCTTTACAGGGTTGGGGGTGGCTGTTGATTGGGTGTGGGGTATCTTTTGTTTGGTTGTTTTTAGGAATGGTGGTAAATGCCAGTATTTTTTATTAAAATTTTAATCCACGGAGATAATGTTTGAAACAAAGCAACTAGGCAATATGGCAGGACCTCTGACAAGTATGTTATTTTCTGGAAAGAAAAATAATAGCTATTATTTTTTTAAATGAAACATTCCACCATATAATGAGCAGTACATCAGACTTACTAAGTTCTCATTAATCACATCCAGTGAGATAAAATGCCAAATGTATCTGTGGAGCACCAGTCAGGTACATCTTTGGGCACATATCGGTACATGAATTACTTCCTCGTTCTCAATCCAGACCAGAGAGAGACTAAAGAAAGACAAGGGGCACAAAAGATTCTACAAGCAGGAACAATGTACTTGGTTCACTCCAGCATACTCACATGGGGTATGACTGGAGAAGAAAATAAATATGATATTTGGTTTGAGTTTCCATTTCCCAGTTTCCGTTCCTGGACTAAAGATACATTGCTGATGGGAAGCTGCAAGCCACAACTGATGGAGAAGATACCTGTTAGGCAGAAAGTTTTCATGAAACATTGACTCCATTCTTGATGCATGAGAAGACAACAAAGCTTAGACACCCTCTAGAGCCTGCTCTTTCCTGATGGGAGTCTATCAGGAGCCACTCAGTTATGCTTTTACAGAGAGATGGCATCCAACATAATAAATGTAAACACATCATTGGAACTTTAATAACAGACCTCAAAGAGTTAGATTCACTGGAGTTAACGTTAACCATCACAAACTGTACAGATAAGGTTCTCTCCTCCCAATGTCTGTATATTTACCAACTCTGCAACTCATCTGATTTTTATGCGACTCAGTTTAGTGGCATCAAATTGCAAGAAACATACTAATTTCTGCAGAATTACTGTTCCCCTAGCTCAGTTCCCTGAACCAGTTTATCCCATGTAAACAAGAGGTGTGGCATGTGGGAAAGAGCAAAAATTCTATCCTTGACTAGTAGTCATCAGATCTGCATTGATGTCACTTGAAATCAGATCCCAATTCTTCATACAAAGACTACACAAGAACAAGGATGAAGCAAGCTGTTGTGAAAAGGCCTTAACACTACCTAGAAGAATAAAAATTAGACTAAAATCCTGCTAGCAACAGGAAAAAAGAGTAATGCAGTCTTTCACTACATTTTCATATCTGAAGATGCAAAATTGGCTATCTCAGCCATAGGTCAAAACGATTTGTATCACAACAACTTCAGGTGGCACTGAGTAACAGCATTGAGTAAAACTTCATTCATGCCTCACCTCTGGAAGCTCCTCTTGGCCAAAATTTCAGCATGGCTGTCATTCAGAATATCTCCTAAAGCAAAACCCAAATGTGAATACTAAATCATGACTAAAAAGAAGACAAAACAAATAGAATTTGACATAGGACAGCTCTACATATTTGTTAGTATATGAATGTTTACCATTGTTTTTAGAGTATTTCAAGATATTTAAACTTCCAATCACCACAAAAGGAGGTCAACAGCCTGTGCATATAAAGGATAAAAGTACTCAGTCTGCAGCAAGTCAGAGACTTGTTTGAATACCAAGTTTTAAATCTTCTGATACTGGAAACCCTTTGAGTTGAATAAACACTACCCTCCTTCAAAATCTTCCTGACTTTTGTTTTCAATGGTAAATCTTGATATTCTCAAAATATTGCCAGAAAATTTCAAGTGCTTGTTAAGCTTTTGGTTGAATTTTCAACTATGTCCTACAATTTAAACTTTTTTCCCTGCAAATAATTCTGGTATTTACTAAGTTCGCACATCTCCAGCTTTCCTACTGTATCTGCCTGTTATGGTGTATAAAGGAACAGGAGCGGTAGATCATCTTTTATTTCAGGGGTAAAAGGCCAAACGATAGAAGTCCTCTCTAACAGTTTTAAAAGTTTAGAAGTCATCTAACAGATAACCATTAACATGACCTACCACCAAGTTAAAAATGTTATTATAAGAAGAAATATTTTCTAAATTTGAGATCACTGAAGACAAACAAACTAGTGTTACTTTTTTCCTAGTCAATTTTCTATTTAGACATTTAATATCTACATTGTAAATGGTACAACAGTTTAATCATAATTTTCCTAAATCAGTCAGAAAAATGTCTGCATTAAAACTTTTCTGAGATGGCCAAATCACAAGAAATAGCCCAAAAATCTAAGATATAGAATCTAGTTTCCTCTGTTTTGCTCCACTAATTAATTTCAAAATGAAGGACATTACAGAGAACATAAAATAGCCTAAAACAGATACAGCCAAAACCCTTTCTCATATCTCACTCTATTCCTCCCCCGAAGTCTAAAGAGGGCAGAAACTCTGTACCTACATATGCATGAACACCTTTCCTGCTTTGCCACTTTTCAGCATTCATCATTACTATAGCTTCTTCCCTGTCCTAGCAGAGGAGACAGATACATCATGAATTTAAAAATGGACACATAGAGCAAAGAAAGCCTCCTGCAATACATAGTAAGAAACGGTAGTTGTGAGAATCCATGTATCTATCCCATACATTTACTGTACAACACTTAAAACTATTTAGGAGTAATATGCCATAAAGAAGAAAACATGCAGTAAGGGAGAAAAACCCTATTAGTATCTTCCTGCTGGTTAGTACCAGCAGTGGTACCTCTTGCATCAGACCCCAACAAAACTAGACTGCAACAGGTGACCAAAGCACAATTATTTTGCTTATATTTTGTTTTGCTTATAGTTTGCTTTTAGTTGTGAAGTCTTTGAATATGCAGACTCAGGGCTGTCACAGTATAGCTGGCCTGGATTGGACAAAGTAAATCTGACCAAATACATTTCAGCTAGCCTAGTTCATATCTGAACATGTCCCTAGATAAGTTACAGGGGACCCTCAGCCAACCCCATCCAAGCTGAGAAGTAAGCACACCACTGGCCGGGAAGCTGGGCAGGGAGAGAGATATCAGCCAAAGGCTGTCTAGCCCAGGAGATTCAAATTGGTATTTAAGTGAGTTCTGAATAATAAACAGGGCTGTTTGTCTCATGAGCACCTGGAGCACCAGTTGCGGATTTTCATCTCCCAACCCATGACTGGCAGTTACACAGGGCCTAAACTACACATTTGCAGACATAAAGAGTTAATTCACTTTTCAGGCAGCAAGTGCAGCCATTGCGGCTGCCTAAGCTCCTCTCTCATTGATGAATCAAAGTCTATCTTACACTTCTGGCTTCAATCCAGAAAAAGTCTGAGGAGAATGCCTTGGACATTTTCATTGATTCTATGATACCAGCAAGAAAGAAGGTAGCAGAGGTAGTCTGCTCTTGAATTTCACACCATACTTACCAGTTTTTCGCATTTTCTTTTGGCCAATACATTTTGTTCCAGTTCCCATAGCAACAACTTCCTTAGTTACTGAAAAATAAACAACATTAACCCAAAAAACTATAGCCTCTAACCATTGCCAGAAACATTGCCAGAAACATTGCTCTCATGGAGTCATTCTGGTAAGACAACACACAGAACACAGAATAGAAGGCGAATACAGAGAGGCGCACCATGCAACCTTACAGAAAAGAAAACAGTATCAGATCAAGAACTGAATGCAGCAGGTAGAAGAAACAGTGCTAGGAAAAGTCTATGACCGCATAGGAAGAATGTTAATACAGGCTTGATAAGTAAGCTAGGCAGCACACAGCAGACACTGCCACAGCATTCCTCAGGCACATGAGAAATAATAAATACAGTATACAATCTGCCTGGCAACACTGAAGTGCCACTAAGGGAAAAGATGATGATGACGAACTAACACAAATGCAAAATGTAGTAACACAATAGGAGAGCAAACCTTTCTAGGATTCTATCAAATTAAACATGTTTTTTCTAGAGTTTATATTAGGAATTCAGGTTCTGCCTAGACTTTCACCACATATTGAACAAAAGCCAAATGAAGGCTTTCATTGTCTTGTTTACAGTCTGGGAAGAATGGCATTTCACTAAAACCACCTCTTTCCAGACAGAAGTTGTGAATCATAGCAATAGCAAAGTTTACAGTCACAAAGAGTAAAGAATTTTGGTGGAAACTGCGATGGAATAGGAAAGGGTGTGTGCCTTTTTAAAGACATTTTAAAAGAACGGAAATAAAAAGAAAGCATCAAGAACCTTCTCTGCCTCTCCCTCCTCTCCCACCCCTATCCCCAAATCTCGTTCTTACCCTCCAAGTTTCCTGGACTATCAAGAGCCTCTCTTTGGGCTGCAGATTCCACTTTGACAACAGCTGCCAGGGAAGTCCATTCCCTGTTTGGATCTGGTTTCCCCTGCTTAGGAAGTCTGGTCCTATAATGCAGGTAACATAGCCCAGCGATTTCATCGGCTGACCACATGGCTCTTGATTCAAAGTGCAGGTTCTACAAAGAATTGGATTCCCTCACAACACTTGAGTAACTCCCATCTCTTCAAACCCTACCACCCTGTTCTGCATGACACTTTCCTGCACCACATTTCAATAACAAAGGTCTTAACTGCATCGTCCCTTTCAGGACTACTTACAGGAAATAACTTTTTCTAAATAGCAAGAAATAAAAAAACAATGCCCGAACCCTTAAGTGCAGCAGAAGCTGGGGCTGCTGGGTTCCCAAGGCTCCCACTATACAGCAGTCAATCGCATGCTTCACGCCGCCATCCCGCTGCGGTCTCTGCAGCACACCTGAAGCGCCTGGCACCATCCGCCTCCTTTCCAGGCCTCGCCCCTGGCCGAGACCCGAGGCAGCCCACGCTCCGAGGGCGCTGCCGCCGCGCTCAGGCGCACCGCACCTCCCACCACCCTGGGCGCAGTCCTTGCAGGCCCCTCCCTACCCACCGGGACACCGGCGCCGCTGCTCTTCACCAGGACGAGCGGCGGCAACCAAACCTGCGGGGCCGCGCCGCTCGCAAAGCGCCCCCCTGCCCGCGCACGCGCAGCCGCCCGTCGCGCGGCAGCCGCCGAGAGCGGCAGCCCTTGCGCATGCGCACAGAGACTCAGACACGGGTGCAGGGAAAGCTGCCTTTATTGAAGGTAAGCGCCGCTCCGAAGCTCAAGCGGAGGTGCCGTCGCCGCGCTCGGGCTTCACGCGGGGGTGCCCGCGGCGGTCTGGAGCCTCACACAGAGGTGCCCTCGGCGGGCTGCGCCTCCTTCTTGCTGTCCTCCGGTTTCATGGCGGGGAAGAGCAGCACCTCCTGCAAGCAACGATAGCGTCAGCGGCCGCGCGACCGGCAACACCACATCCCCTGCACAGGTCTCGCGAGAGCTGCCCTAGCCCCGGCCCCGCTGCTCAGCCGCGGGCCTCAGAGCCGAGCAAGCGCGCCAAGGAGCTTTCCCCAGCTGGGATCCTGCGTCTTGAAGAATCTCACACGGCTGCATTGGCAAGCCCTGCTTTCGTCGAAGAGATGGCCAGCTTCGCCCAATCCCATTCCCTGTTCCCTGACAAACCCAGCAGTAGAAAGGCACTGCCACTGCTTATGCTTACCTTGATGTTATTGGAATCTGTAAGGAACATGGTCAAGCGGTCAATTCCCATGCCCCAGCCAGCTGTAGGAGGAAGACCATACTCCAGTGCGGTGCAGAAGTTTTCATCAATAAACATGGCTTCATCATCACCTGCAGCTTTTGCCTAAATTAGGAAATCAATAGTAAAACGTGAGTTGTACAGAGCTACACACTACTGCTCCTGCTAACCCCTACCCAAAAGGAGGAATACTGCTAGTTGTAGCAGCCATATAAGGGATGAAACCAAAGCCCAATAGGGCTGTGCAAATGAGTAACAGACGAAGAAACCTCAGCACATAGAGAACTCTGGAGGTCCTTTGTACAGGTGCTCCCAAAATAGCTCTAGACTTGATTACTTTCTGACCTGTAAGTTTCCTATCTTGGCCAAGGCCCAGGCTCTTTACTTCAGTAAAAGCCATCTTTCAGAGCCATATGGCAGCAGATGACAATAGAACGTATTGCTTTCAAAGGCTTATGAGGTTCTTTATTGGTAGCAACTCCCCTTTCAATGTTTGCAGAAACAACAAAGCAGCATAATTGGTTGAATCATGAGTAGCTACTTCACAGGTTTTTTCCTCTCAAGTAGAAAGACTAAAAAAACCCTACAGTGAGATGGCAACTCATGCACCTGACCCTGACAGCCTCCAACTGACAAAAGTCGGAATAAAAAAAAAACCACAGACCATCTCATATTTTAAAAAAGCCAAAAAATAAGTGTCAAAACAACAGCAAACATTTTTGCTCACAGGTTCAAGGAAGACTTTGCAGAAACTGTTATGGAGAATTTTTCTCCCTGAAATCCTGAAACGCAAACTGTCACCCTTCGTCTCAGTCTCCACCTCAACATTAAATTTTGAGGCTAGTTTTCATTCAATACACATAACCATATGTCTACAAAGTCTGGCTATAATCATGAGAGAACTGCAGCAAGCAAATATACGACAGATGAAAAATTAAAAATATCTGTAATATTATTAATTCTGACTGAACGTTTTGAAACTTACTGTCAAGTTAGTTACTTAACATAAATTTATTTTCCTGGCTTTGAAAATTGTTTAAACCTCTCAAGCACTGTGAAACCATTAGACAGAACATGAAGATCAGAAACTCTTTCTGCAGACCACATTATTTGACCTCAGTCATGTACCCAAGCATGCATTCATGGATCTGTATACCAAACTAATAATAAAATGAGTTTCAGTCACTCCTTTTAGAGAGTTACATATTTAGAGAGAAATTTAGTATTATAAACCTGTGAGTAATTCCCAGTGTGCACCTCTATCCTGTGAGTCAACATAAATATTAGTACTCTGTTCAGGAAATTAAGATATTTCTTACACAGCATTCAAACTCTTACAGGACATGAAAATTTGTTTAAGAACCTAGAAGTATAATGTTGTATGACTACAGAAATACTTAACTGGGGGAAAAAAAACAACTTTCAAGACACAGAAAACTTTTTGCACATTTGGGTTTTCCAGATTAGTACTTTGGGTGGAATAAAAAGGAAGATAATCCAAAACGTAGTTGCACTAAAAAACCTAATCAACAGCAGTGTTTGACCTTGTTTACCTTAAAGAGCAAGGTTCCTATAAAAGGAACTGAATTTTAATGACAGGCTTTCACTTGAGTGAGAAACACTCATTCAAAGTAGTAACAAGTCTTTTCAGCAGTAGGTACTAATGACAGAATGGGGACAGATATAGGAAATCCTCTTTGCTTACATGCCTGTATTACATTCACTGTCAGCAAAACACCATACCTTGGCCTGATCCTCAAAAAGCTGACGCTGTCGGAAAGGATCATTAAGTTCTGTGTACGCATTGCACACCTCTTTCTTCATTACAAAGAGTTCAAAGCGTTCTGTTAGTCCCGGAAGAGAGCGATGCCTGTGTGAAGTAGACAAAACAGACATACCTTAAAATAGTCACACTTACAGAAACAAACAGCACATACATTACTTAGGGGCATTGCTCACACTTAGCACTAACAGCTGTCAAAATTTCAAAGTACTAAGCATCAACACACCTCTTCCACTTGGAGGATGGGTTTCACAGCTCAGGAACCAAGGTCTATCTTGTTTATGGTAGAATTCCCAAACTAGTACACAACATCAAAATCTCTGTTTTCACATATGCAACTTTTTTCTTTTTTTTTTTAAATAACGTAGAAGATTTGAGTTACACACTGACCATGTGTCATACTCTTACCATTTGGCAAGCGGACTCATGACCTGTGGGTGATCACAGATGAACGTAGGGTTGATACAGGTGACTTCCAGGAATTCACCAACTAACTGGGAAAACAAAAGTGAAACAATTATGCTGTAGTGTACAATTATGCACTTTCCTAGCACTGCCTTCACCAAGCACCCTAATTTCCTCTCTTTTGCTACTGAAGAAGGTACCAAAAATCTGAAGAGTTTCCAAAGTATTTCTGGTTATGGTAATGTATTCATCAACAGAGAGTGTGTCCTTGTCAGGTAAGGAAGAATGACACAGCAAAATCTGTATAATAATTCAATTTGCAGATTACAGTAAGAGCCAATAGGAAAAATATTAAAAGAACAGCTATCAGACAATATTTGAGTAAAAAGGAATACAGCTGATAGAATTATATGGTACTCCTATCCTTTTGGTCAGCTACATACAAATGAACACATGTCACAGACAAAACTGACCCAAGATAAAGCAAATCTTTTAACCACAAGAGAGCAGTTATCCAACTACAATATCCTAGTGCTCAAGTTAAGCAGACACAAGTAAACTACATTTTGGTGTGGATGACATGAAAGAAGATTTTTGACACAGAAAGTTTTCTCACTGTAATATAACAATAGCTGAAGTGCATTGCAGCATGTTTTTCCTGGTGCAGCTAAACCTTTTCTTCTAAGAAATTTCTCTTGATACAGAGAGTGAGATCCTCAGAGACATCAGGATTAGAAAAATATCACCTTTACTTACTTTGTCAAGAAGTCTGGCTGTTGTCCTGGGAGGTGGACATTCAACATTTCTCTCCACACAAAGGTTATCAAAGAATCTACGAGTTTCTGAAATTGCAGATGAAAATTAGAACAGCCATCCCAACAACCATTTTTTTCTCTTACTAGATCCTTCAACTCCTTAGAGTTGAACTCCTTCAAACCCTTAGACCCTTAGAGTGACTCGTAAGATCTCAGTGGCAGACATCATGGAAAACATGAGCTTAAATGTCAATCTGGAGAAATAGTGTTTGGTTTTATTTGTTTACAGTAAAATAGTAATTATTTTATATTTCAAAAATTTTACAACAGTTAAGCACACACCGTGTAACTGCTGGACATTATTATTTGGAGGCTGGGAGGGGGGAAAGAGGAGAGAACTGGGGGAAAAAACAATCACTATAAATTATATGAACTCGTTTCCTTATGTCTTTTGATTCCAAGAATAAAACAGCACATAATTACTTTTTTAAGAAAGCCCTGAATAATCGTACACCCAAGCTACAATTACAGGCATGGAAACTCAACTGCACAAGAGAGAATAAGAAGCAAAAAGCTGGATCTCTTCAAGATATCAAAACCTCCCTACATTAGCCTCTTCAGTATATCCTTTCACATATACTCAACAAAGAAAGAGGCAAGAGTCAGATCCTACCAAAGATGGCAAGGAATGAAGGCTTCTTTCTGGGCTCAGGTAAACCAACAAAACCAGAGGAAAGGAATCACATGTGTTAGTACTACTTCAGAAAAAGCAACTGACAAATTGTAGCCTGAGAACTTGCAACCTTTTGCCCACTTTCTCTTAAGGAAGAATTATAGGACATTCAAACTCAGCATCTAACCTTCAGTTTCAAAACATTCAGTTGATGGAAACTTCACTCCTAGGACCTTTTCCAGATCATACACCATGCTAATTCGCCGGAAAGGAGGAGTAAAATCTATCTCATAGGCCTGTCCATCTTGACCATCTGGATGGTAAGTGATCTTGTAACTCCCAGTAATATGTTTTACCATCCCTACAAGAGGAAGGTGAGGTTTAGAAAAAGAGTATGTTACATAATAAGCAATTCTACCAGAGATTCTTACTAATTTTTTAATAATATTGCATACTTCACCTGAAAGCAACTTCTCTGTAATTTCCATTAAGTCATGGTAGTCTGCATAAGCCATATAAAATTCACAAGTTGTGAACTCAGGGTTGTGAGTCAAATCAATTCCTTCATTCCGGAACTGACGCCCAATTTCATATACTCTGTCCAGACCACCGACCACCAGCATCTAAACAAAATTAAATTCTGGTAAATACACTTTCTCAAAAGGACCTAAAAGAGCCCAAACACATGCAACTGCAATGCAGCCTTACAAATCTCATTCATGAGACAAGTTCACCTTCCTTTAAAAATAATCCTCATTTTAGCTCCATCTGCTTTCTTTAATACAGTTTGAAGAATATAGGCTTAGCCATAAGGGGCTTGGATTTTACCTTGTGGTAGAGTTCTGGAGCAATTCTCATATATAAATTCATATCCAGTTCATTGTGGTATGTGATAAATGGTTTTGCCACAGCTCCACCTGGAATTACATTCATCATAGGAGTTTCAACCTGTAACAACAACAACAAAAATTCCCTGTTTTCGTGAAATCTGGTTCCAAACCAGAAATGCATAGATCAAACAAACAAACAAACCAAAACAGCTGGTTTTGGTGACAAATCTGTATTTCACTTATTGTTTGGCATTTCAGTAAATGAAAACAATTCTGAACTAAAGTGCACTGAACAAAACTGTACTTTTTTCATGCAGTCAAAAATAACAAATTACTGAATTCATCTACTGCTCTGAAGAGTCATTCATATTTATTACAAATGTGAACCTGCTGGGTTCATGTTATCCAAGCCAGGAACAGTGCTGTGGCATTATCACAAAATCCCTCCTACACTGCAGAAGATTAAATGAAACAAGTCTAAGTGCAGTTTCCTGCACCTAAGTCAACACAATCAAATTTTGCCTACAAGATGTAGAACTGGCTTTTATCTCCAGAGGCAAAACAGCATTTCAAAAATGTTGTTTTCACCCTAATTTACCAAAATATGGAAAGGACAGTAGTAGTTTGGAGTATTACCTTAATAAAATGTTCCCAAGCCATAACCTCACCAACTGATGAATAATCTTAACTTTACAAAGAGATGAAAGGAATTGCTCCCATTACACTAAGCTGATAAAATACACCATGCTGAGGCAATTATTGTCAGTTCTCTAAGTACTTTGTACATAAGCCTGAATATGAAACATCCTTGAAGCTAAGAAGTTGTAAACACATTCAGTATGCAGAGAGAAGCATACACTGATGCCTTACCTCAAGAAAGCCCAACTCATCTAGAAAGCTACGAAGGTAAGTGATGATCTTTGCACGGGTTATAAATTTCTGCCTCACATAATCATTAAGAATTAAATCCAAGTATCTCTGACGATATCTGGTTTCCTGAAAAGAATGTGTATCTTTAGAACAAGCTAGATAAAATGTCATGCCAAAGGAAAAAATACCAAAACAAAACTACTATTCCTTTGCTGACTGATAATATCAGCAGGTAACAAACGTCCATTCAGATCTATCTGTGGCAGTCCTGCCCATGGCAGGGGTGTTGGAATCAAATTATCTTGAAGGTTCCTTCCAACCCAAACCATTCTGTGATCTGTCAAACTGCCTCCAAGACTGACAGGTATGACAAATACCTTATCTTTGAGGCCAAAATGAAGATGAGGCAACATGTGCAGGCATGGAGACAAGAGAGTGATTTCATAAGGAATAATGCTCAGCTCCCCTTTCCTTGTTTTCCCAGGATTCCCCTCTACACCAATAATGTCCCCACGACGCAGCTTGCTGTTAACACGGAAATATTCTTCTTCAGATTTGTAGAGGCTGAAATTGCAAAACAGATGTAAGCATGTTTGTTTAAAATTCAATATTCCAAACAGTCCTCAAGTGTCTCACAAGACAAAATCCATTAAAAAAAAAAAAAAAAAAAAACAAAAATATATATATATATATATATATATATATAGTTATTTTAACAGGAAGTCAACCACAACATCTGAAGCAAAATATTACTTGGCTGCCTAAGCCAAACCACAGATGGAATAAAATACTCAAATACAGATATCTAGACCCCAGAATGCAGTGCAGTTTACAATGCTGTTCGGAATACCTCTACTTACCTGGAATTTGCCATGACCTGCAACTTGACTCCTTCACCACGAAGATCGTAAAAAATCAGTTTCCCTCCAGCAGCACGTTTTGCGTGAATTCGACCTGAATATCAAAGTATGCTAGACATCAGGAAAAAAGTCCCTAGCAGAAAGGATACAGGGGCAAAAGCCACAGTACTATCACTTAGAATCATCAGCTCTGAACAAGCTAACTGTGAAAGAGTACCAGTTAAGTCTAAAAATGAAAACTAGCCCAAAAAAGACTGTAAAACCTCTGGGTCCCAGAACCCATGTTACAACCTGATCTTATAGTTGCAAGAGATGTTGCACAGGTCCACTCAGTCTGAAGGATATGTCCTGAATAGTTTAACAGTGCTACGAGGCTTCGCGAGTAAGAGATCAATCCATCAATAAAAGCAGCTACAACTTTACATTTTTCTGTATCCCAGATAAACTTTTACCTGCCACTCTCACTGCAATGTTTGTCAGGTGATCTCCTGGCTGCAGGTGACTGTACTTGTCTATGAAATCTGAGAGAGACAAGTCAACATGGAACTTGTGGGGATAGGGATCTTCACTGGAGCCCTTAAGCTGTTGGACTGCATGGCTACGGATCTTGTAGTATTGCTGTCACCAGAAACAAACAAAATCAAATTATTTTATTAGAATCCAAAAATATGTTACAGGCTGTGAATTAAAATGCAGCTGCCCTAATATAGGAATATACATCTTCCCCCTTTTAGCCATTTAATTACCCATGAATCAAAAAAAATCAAATGCAAGTCAGTAAGATTTATTAACAGAACATCTAATATGGCATGGGACCAGATGCTCACATTTGGATCCAAGCTCTCCTCATCAGTACCAACATTATCCTCAGAAGTCAAGGAAGGCTTATTTGAATGCTTTTCACTTTGCTCTTTCTGCTTTGCCTCTTTCTCAGCTGTTTTCCTCTCTGCCTTTAAACGTCTCTTCAGCTCACTGCAAAAGAGAAGGAAACTGGATGCAGGAAGTACTCTAATACTTCTACAGGGAAACGATTGGCAGGATTCTGCCAAAATCTAGCTGAACAAATAACCTTGTCACTTCTCTTAGTTTTCCCAAAATAATTCTTCAACAAGTTTAATCACTTTCTACTTTAAACTCCTTCAGTTCATCCCCAACAATACAAACATTCGTCAAAAGTGAAAGCGGAATTAAACAGTTCAGTCAGACCTCGAGGACGCGTGCCTACGTGCTCAAGGACTTGACGCACTCCATTTAAGAGCCTATCAGCCCTATGCAGAGTGTAAATGAAAGAAGGCAAACTCCCTCTGAAGGAACGTAGGGCTCCCGAAGACACATTCGCGGTCCAGCCTATTCCCCATGGCCCTCAGGCTCCCGCCGCGCTCCTGACCCCGCCTTCCACGACTCCATAAGGAAAGAAGCGGGCCAAACCAGACACAAAGCACCGACCTGCTTTGGTCATGAAGTGCCTGCTGCCATCGGAGCGCGGGCGCGGCCCTCAAGACCCAGCTGCGGAGCCGCGCAGCGCCGGGGCTCAGCATGGCGCTCCGACGGGCGCCTTGACGAAGATACGCACCGGGCCGGCTGGATACACTTCACCTCCCCGGCCCGGCCCCACCTGACCACCCGCCCGCCCTCACTTTTTGCTGAGGTGCGACTCAATCTCCGCCGCGTTGCACTCGCTCGCCGCCGCCGCCATCTCCGCGCTGCCACCTCCCTTCCACTCTTGCACGCCTGCGCACACGGCGGTGGCGGTGGGCGGAGCTGGGGCGGCGATGGCGGGCGGCCAGGCTGGGACAGCGCGGTCCCGATCACTGTTCCTGTGGGATGACGGGCGTCCTATGCGGTTCTATCTGCGGCCCGGCTTAGCCAAACTGCGCCTGGCACCCCTAGTGCTGGCGGGTGGGGGACGGCTGTGCCGGGTGCAGGAGCCAGGAGCCGTGCTCCTGGCGCAGCCCGGCGAGGTGGCTCCCGACGGGGCCGTCTCAACCGAGTACGTGACGGAGTGCGTGGAGCGCAACCAGCGGCTGCCGCTGGAGCCCTTCCTGCTGGCCGCCCGCGGCCGCCTGGCCTTCACGGAGGCGGAGGATGCGGCGCTGCTCCGGGCGGTGCGCGGCCAGGGCACGGTGCGGGTCAGCGGCCGTGCGCTGTGGATAGAGCTGGAGCGGAGCGGCCTTACACGGCACAGCTGGCAGGCCATGCGTGACCGCTACCTGCGGCACCTGCGGCCGCGGCTCTGGGGTGAGTGGGGGCCACAGCGGCGGGGCAGGGTTGCGAGGGGGCCTGGTGGCGGCGGCGAGCGTGGGTCCGGACCCTGCTGAAGCCCGGCAGACGATGCCCGCGTGTTTCCGCAGAGCCGCCGCAGACGGAGGATCCCACGCAGATCAGGGGTCTGTTCGCGGCAGCTAGTCGGGAGTTCGAAAGCACGGAGGTGAGCGACCGGGGCCAGCCTGGGGAGCAGTAGCCGCCACTGCGCGCAGTGCTCGGGGCGGGCCTTCCTCGGTGTCATAGATGGCACAATAAAAACTCACGTGAAATGAGTTTGCACCGCGATATCCCTTCTATGGCAAAACTGAAGGTTCCTGTGAGCTGCCGCCTGCGTGGTTTGCAATAAATGGTGCCTCGCTGGTGCGTTTTTTCTTGATTCCCTGCTTAAGTTAACATGAGGAGGTTTACGTGATGGGGATTGTCACGTTAAAAGCTGTATTGGCAAATGGAAGTCAGCCTTTCACCTCACGTAAAAGACCTTCCTGCAGTTGCATCAACACTTTTGCCTTTTATGCTTAGTTTGTTCAAATTCTTCCTTATAGTTCATGCATTTCCATGATCATGTGCAGCCTCATTAACAGATAGGGCTTTGCTTCAGTCACTAACTTTTACTGTGCCTAGTAATTTCTGAGGTATTAATATACTATAGAGTCAGAGTAAAAGGTATTTGGTTGCAGTGCTAAAAGATTTGCCAGAAACTACCGTGTCTAATTAGCGATTCTACTTCTCTTACTCTTAGTCAGAAAGTGACTCCTCGGATGTTGCACAACTTTCTACACAAGATGGAGTGGGAAGGTTCCCAGGAGAAACAGCATCTGATCTGAAAACTGGGCCAGAGGACTCTGCTTTCCCTGACATTCAGTTACAAAGGCAAGAAAGACCAAAGGCAAAAAGCACTGTGGTGGGACAGGTCATAAAAACTATGGAGAACTTCATGGAGAAGTTTGCTGTGGACCTGTTCACTGTTACACAGGCCTTTCTGAAAAACAGCGGTGATGTGGAGGCTACGTCATACTTTCTGCAGACAGGGCAGCGCTTGGATGGGTACCCTGTATGGAGCAGAGAGGATGATTTAGAATTGCAAAAGGATGAGGAACATGTCAGAAATAAATTGATAGCCAAATTTGGAGCTGAAAATGTAGCAAAGCGGATAGTGTTTAGAAAGAGTTAACGAGGACAAAGTTCTGAAGTTTCAGAAATGCTTTAAAGAATTTTTTTTTGCATTAAAAGACCTATTTTTCATCTCTACAGATCTAAGAAATGCGGCTGCTTTAATCCAAACAAAGTAACGCTTGTACCAGGCCATATATTCTAGTTGGGAAAAGTACACTAGCTTTCAGGGCCATGAGTAATAGCTGAAGTAGGAAATGAAAGTTAAGAGAGAATCATCGAGGTTTTGTATCTGTTACCTAAGTTGTGGTTGAGAGAGAATGCCATTGCTAGGATACAGTCATAATCTGAAAAACTCAGTACCTTTAGCCTGAAATTGGTCACTTATTTAATATTATTTGAAGGGAGTCCTAAAAATCTGGAATTCATTCTTTTGGTGAAATAAAATGGGCTGGTAAAGGTGAAGTTTGTTATGGTTTTGTTTTCGTGGGTTTTTTTGTTTGTTCATTTGGTTTTTTTGTTGTTTGGGGGTTTTTTTTACCTCTCTAAAGAGTTAACATTTTGGGGTTTTAGCATATTGCTGAGTACTGTGGTACTCAGAAAATTGGGGTGAATTGGGAAATGGCTGAGGTTAAGCCAAATTAAAATTATACTGAAAATAAAAAACTATATAACCAGACTGCTGTTTCAGGAAGCCACTGCAACACTGACTGATTATTCAAGGATGTAACCAAATAAATGTTAAAACAGCACTATGCAGTGTTTCACTGGACTAGAAAAGTGAGAATTATTTGGCATAGTCACACTATTCAGACCTTGAACAGTTATTTGAGATTCGTTTGGAGCCCAGACAAGCACTTAATGAGTACAAGACAACATAGCAAATAATTTTTTTTTTATTTTTTTATTTTTTTTTAAAAGTAGGAATGTTACCAGCTTGGTTTGAAATGCAAGTTTTGCTGATGACCAGCATCGTGGACCAAGTTCATGAACAGGAGACCTGTAACCTCTTGCAGCTGAAAACTCCCATTCTAGCTTGAGCTGTGTGCACATCTTGGCAGCACCATCGTGTTGCAATGGTCCTGTTTAACAAAACTGCTCTAGAATTCAAAGTGAGAGGTAGAACATATTAAATAGCTGCAATATAAAATGGTCAGATTTACTCTATTTTTTTATAATTCTAAGTGGCACTTTATTTTAAGAATGAGTTTGTCTTATTGGGCCAATTAGTCTAAGGTGCAATGCAAACTTCTGAGACCACACAGAGTGTTTTTGCCTTCACAGAGCCGTATGGACACATTTTCTAATGCTGGGGATGTTCTAATGCTTCCCACGTGTGCTTGGTGCACTCAGTAGGTGTATGAATTAAGACACAAAGACTACAGTTTACTCAGGGTTGCCCTCTTTCATCTGTTACGAACTCCGCAGGTACGCTTAGTTGTGCATGCACTTAGGTCTAGGTCTCTTTTACTAGATTAAAACCTGGAGGACTCAAAAATGACGCTGTATCATATGGTCCTACTTCTGATTCTGTCTTTTCCCATGATAAAAATCCTTGTTTTCTGTGCTTTTTTACCTACAACGGAGTTACGCTCCTTTCAACATGCTGGAGAGAGTTTGGTTTTCATATTCATCTCAGGTTCCTGTACTATCACAAAAGATGAGGAAGGTTCTTTTTGTAGCTCAAAGAAGTTTCTATCTGTTACTTCCTGGAGCAATATTTGTATACCTAGAAAAGTGAGCAAAGTGGCAATGCACATACAAGAACTTTGAGTTAAAGGCAGTTCTACAGCTAGAAATTCTGTGTCGGCAAACTATTATCTGGAATTTGGGTATTTCCTATTTGCTTCCTTTTAGAGTTACCCAGCATTCATCAAAATCAATTAATTTCTGTGCTTTCATAACTAGAGTTACCAATGAAAAACTGATGTTATGCACCCGTTTGAAGAGCAACAGACAGGAATACCACAGATTTAGCTTTTAAATGTCCTTTTGACTGGAGACTTACATTTCATTGGTATAAAAACAGTTTACTCTTCTAAACTTGTACCATGTAAACTTAATGTTTGTTTCTAAACAGACTTCTGTGATCTTTATTGCATATGCCAAGGGATGTAGTCATAGTTTTTACATGTCATCATCAGCATCTTGAGATTTTTGGGGGGGTTTTGTTGAGTTTTCTTTTTCCTCCTCCAAAAAGTATTTTAAGTTATCTTTGCCCACATTAAGACAGCTTTAAATTTTCATGTGCCCAGACTGGCAACAGACTTTGCTGTTTCCAGAAAAAAAGATCTTACAAATTGTTGTATTGAGGAAGCATACCTAAAGGACTGTAATAAAGATACACTGAAATCAACAATCGTTCTCTGCGTTTTCTCTGATTAAGCTTAGGAAGCAGAAGTGAAAGTAATTTTCAAAACAATACATTAGGGAAATGCATCATAAGTTACTTTCATGTAATTTTTTTACTGACTGGAAACACTGAAGGTTTTTATTCAGGTAAACACTTGAGACACACGATTGTGTCCACTGGAAACAAGTATTCATAATAAACTTAAGCTGCTCAAGCTGACATTGGTTAATGTAGGGATAATTAGCAGTGTACTGGAAAGAATGTATTTTTGCTCAGAATCTGGCTTCTTGGCACTTAAAGTAGGAAGCTCTCTACTATGACTTCAGTGAGAATGAGCTTTTATCTGCTTTTAGCTGAATATGTAAAGTTCTGTTTTAAAGACTATAAAGAAAAAGTGAGTCTGTCCTTCTCTGGTACAGTATAACTCCCACTTCTCTATGTCAGTTTGCCTGCCCTAAATTTGCATAAACACAGTGTAAATGCTGAAAGCTACCTTGCTTTCAGAGAACTTACTACCATGATTCCAGTGCATGATTCCTGCGTGGATTTTGTCCTTCAACAAGATCCCTAGTAATAACACTATTATTTCCATAATACGGTATCCTGCCCTTTTCAGGAATTAGGAGTTTAGCTCTAGAAATACAGATACCCATATTGCTAAGGTAGCTTGTGTTCTGTAGACATGTGTTAGACTCTGCAATTTACACATGAGAGAGGATGTTCAGAAATAGGTATCTGCAGGCACTTCACTCCTCCCCAGATCTTGTAACAAGTTTTTCTCCTTGTCTTCTAGTACACTTAAAACCAGGTGAAAACAATTCTGTTCATGTTTGAACCATATATTTCATTGGAGGTGGGAGAACAGCGTTTCCAATGGAGACAGTGGAGAATAGCATAGTCCATTAAACATTTTTTTGTGCTCCAAGACAAGAAATACTCTCACCAAATTTTTCAATGGGACAACTTCCTGATCTTCTCTTGGTTTCTTCAATCCGCTCCTGCTAACCTATCTTCTCAGTTTCGGTACTTATGCTAATGAAATCCGTATCTGTACCTTGTCTTTAGGATCTCAACCTTAGCACAAATTCTTCTGTCACCCATGTGGACTGTGGGAATTCCCAGGAAAACAACTGTTCTTGGGTTTGAAAGCTAAGACAGAATAATTTCAGCTAAAAAATAAATGGATTCACATAATCCCAGAAATGGTTTCCCACATGAAAACTCAGGAGTTACTATTTTCAGCAATAGCTGGTTTATTCCATTTTCTCATTATACACTACGTGAACACAAAGATTTCCCTACTTTTGCCACCAAGGGTGGATACTCAGGCACACAAATGAAGCAAAAAGAAAACTGGTCTTGAAAACTCAACCATTCAAAAAAAACAACCCAATTCCCAACATCCTTCCAGAAACCAAATGTCTGGTTGTCCTCACGTCTTTTCTGGCACTACATATCCTGCGTGGCAGCATGTCAAGTAAAGGTTTCTTTATTCAGCTTCCTTTTATATTTCCTCTTCCTTTGCAGCACAGTTGCTCTATGTGGTTTCCCTAGTCTTCAGCTGTGGTCTGTGGAGGGGGTTTGAGCTTCTGCTATCTGGTCCTACTCCTTGAACATTCTGTATGCTCCAACCTAAACGTAATTAATTTGGAAAACAAATTTGCATTACTTTGGCCTACATTGTGGTTGAATCTCCAGGGGTCTTAGAGAGTGACCCTGTGCTGCTGAGAGCTCTCCTGAATGTAGTCAGGGTTCTTGTACCACTTGTCCTTGAATCCATGCACATCCATGCACACATTCCTACACTTCTCTGCCTGCACCTCTATCCTCTTTTGCTCTAGTGAACAGTTCAGCACTCTGCAGCCTTCAGAGAGTAGGTGTAGAGACCAGCTTTTCTGCCTTCAGAATTTGATACTCAGAGGAGTTCTGGGCAAACAAAAGATCCAGAGACATGTTTTTCTGCTCTTCTTCAGATTGAACAAGGCGGTAGCCCAGCAAATCCATTGCATCTTTGCACACATTTTGCACTTTTTCTATTTTCTGGAAAGGAAGTGTCTTTCTCCAGGCCTGGGATACTCTCAGTGCATCTCTTGACCCAATATCAAAGGCCTGTGCTCCGTGACCCTTCCCATGGGTGATGTTGTGCACCCACTTCTGAAGCTCTGGTGTGAAATAGAGTTCTGCAAACCTGTACATCTGAGCAGCCCTTGCTAGCGGGTCTCTGACAATGTCTTCATAGCGAACCAGCAGATACCGGTCTTTCAGGAAGCTTGGAGCAGCCTGTCTTCCTGCCTTGTATATCTCAACATGGCTTTTGCAGATTACTTGCATTGTGTTGTAGGGTCCCATTTCTCCCTTTGTCTTCTGAGACCCCACAACAATGTTACTGTCACGTTTCAGGTCTGCCATTGTATTCTCTCGGGACCTGAACACAGCCCGAGGATCACGTACCAAGTGAATGATTTTGAGGTTCAGGGATGGATCAGTGAGAAGCGGATAGAGAACTTTCAGGTCAAAGAACCGAACTTCCTTGATGGCAACATGGCTATAGGTTTTACAAGCTTCCTCCACCTTGCTGAATGGGTACTTGCCACAGATTGTTTTGCAGTTGCCTGCAGTGATTATGTCACTGCGACTGAATGAGTCACAGGCAGGTGGGGAGCACAAGGCTCTGCTTGTCTCCCACTGAAATAAATCAGACTTTTTCTTCTGGCTAGACATGTACGCGTCAAACACAGACATGTCACACAGAAAGACCGACCTGACTAAGTCCCGCACTGCCATGTGTAAGACTTTGGCACTGTTCTGGTACATCTTAACCCAAACATGCCATGCAGGTTCCATCAGGTAGAAGACACTGGGGTGCTGGCTGAAGATTTGTCCAGTGAAGGAGGATCCTGACCGCCAGGAGGAGAGAATGAGGATGTGGACAGGAGAAGGTTTTTCTTCCATGTGGGCATGGTAGCTGCAGGGTAGGAAGTGGATCAGAAGGAAGGACAGAACTACCAGAATCAGGAGCACCTGCACTCTTCTAGATTTCACCATGATTGCAAGGGACCTGCAGAGACAGAGGAAGTTCAGCATCACAAGATGATGAAAAAGGCAGGATGTGGTGCATCAGGCTCCTGTGCATCTCTGCAGGCACAGGGTTTTGGAAAGCTGCCACATTACTAGTGACACTGTGGCAACCACTGCACAAGGGGTCTTGGCAAAGGACATAAGTACTGCAGGGCTGAAGGTTTTCTGCAGCAAAACCACAGTTTCTCAGTAACCCATTCTAATACAGTCTTAGAAGATACTGAAAAGCTTGTCTGCATTTTTATCAACATTTAAGAGCTAGTTGAGTGCACTGAAGTAAATTGGTACATACAAATATGTACTTCATGCACATAATCCCTGCAAAGGATACTGGCAATTTTTATTAAAAAAAAAAAAAAAAGACAGATGGAAAGATGCAAAACCTCGCTTTCTGTGAAGAATTTAACAGTTCCACATTTTACTTTTAAACACCTACTCTGACCAATATTTACAATTATTTTTATGCCAAAATGCTGCTGAAAACATACAATGTAGATTTCCTTTTATTTTGATTATACGCCTTTTGAAATTTCAGGAAATATTTGTTGTCAACACAGGCAAAACTTCACATACCAAAGGAAGAAGCTTGGCAGTGTAATAAATGCAAGAACAACAGTATCTCCTCCACAGACTGAACTTTGTAGGCAATTCTGCTAGAAAGACTCATCTTTCTGTAGGCAGGCTTAACTGCTTACCTGCCCTACTAGCCCCCTTCTTAGCCTAACTCCTTCTTAAAGACTGTCACCTGCTATCCTTTCCTCTAACCCCACTCATTCTGTAGGTCTTTTATGAGAAGATGTACAGTAGAATGTGCTAGTTGAACTCAAAGGTCTGCCCAAAGCTGGCTCCCTGTTTCATATATCAAACCGCTTTTCTTCCTGTGGAGGATGGCTGAATTATTGGAAAATGTCTAATAATTTTCATGCCACTGGGGATATGGCATGAAAATGCCACAGGGAGAATTCATAGCCTGAATACCAGCTGACACAGGAATCTGCAGGAAGTACACTACTGAAGATGGGATCTGAGGCAGAAATATTTAATTATTTTTTTTTTAAGTACATTAAAGCACACTTTACCAATTATTCCTGTCTTGTGTGCTCTTCTTCTGTCCCCCAGCAGTGCCTGAGTGTGCTTCAAATACAGGTTAGGTGTCTGCAGCATGGGTCACCCCTAGGAACAGGCTCCTTGGGCCGCGCTGAAGCCCCGGCAGTAGGGAGTGCTCCCCATCTGCCAGGTTGGCCTTTTAGCTGTGCCACAGTAGAGACAGATCTCTCTTGCTAGTGCGGGTACTTTATGTTTTCC
The DNA here is from genome assembly GCF_001522545.3 of Parus major. NCBI lineage: Eukaryota > Metazoa > Chordata > Aves > Passeriformes > Paridae > Parus > Parus major. The sequence continues at coordinate 66,690 of NC_031780.1, forward strand.
AAGGTGAACTAAAATTGAAAAAACTTTTCTGGTTCCTAGCCATGGACAGTCTTTCCAGGGAAAAGCACAGCAAGACCAGACAGAGCAGGGCCTCTAGTGCAAGAAGTTAATCCCAGACAGAGCAGCGTCTGAGCCCAGGCCCTTACAGCTTTGTACACTGCTTTTGTGCAGTCCACAATTGCACAAGACTCAAGCAGCTATGCCCACGCAGCTATGCCCCCCTACTCAAGCAGCAGAGGTATAAACTGACTCAAACAGCTGCAAAGCAGACACTGCTTCCCTGCTACATGCTTGCCATGTTATCTGGGTCCATAGTAATTATGAATGTTCCCAAAGCTTCCCTAACTCCTCCTTATGCTCTGCCACAATTTTCCTCTGCAGCAGAGCTTTTAGACTAATTTCCATGGGGGTGCCTCTTCTGATAATTCATACAGTCATTGCTGCTAACCAACGAGGAACAGTACTAATCTGTGCCTCCAAAATACACGCATAAATTGGCTTGTTTATCTAAGTTACCTGCTGTGCACTTGTGCTGAGGTTAGGGTTTATAAGGCAGCAATTATAATTTCTCAGAATAAGGAACAATAGGCAAGTCTGATTGTTGCCAATAGGTGCTACCATAATATGAATTTTACTTTAGTAATGTCTTGCAAGGATGGGGCTGTGCATTTAGTGAGGGACCACATCATTCTTCTCTCCTGGACAAGAAGCCCTTTTTTTGGTTATACAAATGGTCTGTAGTGTTCAGATCTGACAAAGAGCTGATCCAGGTTGCTATTTGGACCAAACCTAGGAAGAGCTGCAAAGACTGTTGTAAAAATAAGTGATATATCAGCTTCTTCCTTCCAAATGAATACAAGCAGTGTTTACCAAAAGTCCTGGTTTCCAAATGAACTTTGATAATGTCACTTCCATCTGGCACCATTAATATTGTTATTCTAACTCCTGACAAAGTTCCTGGAATATAGCCAGAAGCTATTAAATGAGAAAAACTCTGTTGAGCAGACATGAACAATGGCATAAAGGTAGATACCCAGGTAGATTTAAAACCACAGAAATAGTTGTTTCTTTGGAAATCTACATGTGAATTGCCTGAGTATGAGAATGGAATCAATTTTTTTTTTTAGGAAACAAGAGTATACTTTTAGCTCGGATCAAATCAAGGTGCTTTAGACATTTCACAGAGTGACTTGCCATCACAAGTCTGTTCCACAGAGTAGAAGGACTGAAGTGAATTGTGTGTCTGATGAAGAGGAATGAAAGAGCAGCATCATACTATACTATCATGCATTCCCTAATATGAGAGAAATACTAATTATATAACCTTATTTTTCACCACAGTATTTCTCAGTCATGGGAACTGGGACATTTCTAAACTAAGGTCCCAAACTTAACCACATTTTCTCTACAGCAAATGTCTGGAGTCACCAGTGTTTGAGTTAATTTCATGTTGCAAAAGTGAAAAAATTAAGCCCTCACAGTGCTGCCAAGTAAAGATCAGCCCAAAGTGATTGAGACAATCTCAGCTGCAGAACTAGAAAAGCACACTGTTACTGTGTGCTAACAGGGATGAGCCAAGATTTGGCTGAGAGAAGAAAGAACTGGAAGGATCTCAGGGCACAAAGGATGCAATGTAGAAACTACCCAAAAATACAACAATCCAGTGTCAACATGTTAGCGTCTCCCACAGCAAAGGTATGAAAATACTGCCTGAGCAGCTTGTTAAAAAAAAAAAAAAAAAAAAAGCAGTCTTAGTCTTTTCCAGGAGCACACAGGGACCTTGGAAAAGCTTGATCCTGGCAAAGAACAAGCGTTACAGAAAGCAGTAAGCAGCCCAAGGGAAATGTACCCATGAAACCCATGAAACATACTCAGCATTGGGCGCCATATCCCCAGATTACAGGTTTATTGAATGTCAGCATGTCTCTGACAGGCGTGAGACAGTTACAGCCCAAAACCACCTTGTGCTATGCAAACTAATGTTGAGTGTGCTCCCAGTCTGAGGAAGTTCTCCAAGCAGGTGTAGGATCCCCGTTGCTGTAATGGCAGCAGTATAACAAAGAGGATCTGGCACCAGAGAAGCTCCAGTCACTGGTCTTTGATGGCACTGATGGTTGTTCATAGTTTTTTCAAATGCTGCTTCATTTTGGCCTGGTCAATTTCTGCAGAATTAGAAGTCATATTCCCATTCAGAGGTGAGCAGCTGGCATGACTGTCACTAGTGGGAAAGCTGAGCAGGGGCACTGAGAAGACTGGAGAAGCAGGAACTACCCTCTAAGCCAGACCCACAGCTTCTGTCTGCAGAAAATTGTCACAATTTGCTAGCATCAAGAGCAGCCATGCTAGATAGCAAGAAATGGTTGAAAATCTCACCTTAACAAGTCCTCTTGAAGCACCAGCAGACCCAATTCAAGCAAAGATGCCCTCACACACGTTCACTGCTGTGGTACATAAGCCTCCAGGCAGTCACACGAACAACTGTGCATTCATGTACAGGCACTCTGCCTTCATGCTGGGGTCTCACATACACATGTACTTAACTCCTACTTACACCTGTGCCTGCCCCTTCCTGTCCTCTTTGTGCACATCCCAGCTCTAAGACTGACTGCTCTATACTGCCCGCCTACTTTGACCAGCCTGGAAATAGAAAACTCCACCCTGCACTAAGCAAAAAGTACGGAAATGGCAGTTTCTTGCAGGGGTGTGAATGACCAGGTGCTGCTAGTAAAGGAGTAGGGCCAGAGAGTACATGAAGGAGACAGAGATACTTTTTAACTCCTATTGCAGGCCCCAAAAGAGACTGCTGCCTGTAAAAGCAGGAGCAGGGATGTCTCTAGAGTGTCAGAGCAAAGGACAAGCAAGTTGCAAGGAGGACCAGCTTGTCTACCATGAATGCAGAGATAGTACATACTTTCCTACTACTGCTGTGGCTGCTTGCCACGTCAGCAGATGCAGTTTCACATAAAATCTTTTTACCTCTTTGTCTGTACCTTGCTTGAATTAAACATTTGGGGCTGGGAAAGAAAACTGTGTGAAAAGACAAGCTGTGAAAGGAGCAGCTGGACTTGGCCTGTTAATGATTCACCAGGGTGCTGGAGCTGCAATGGGACTGTGCCAGGTAAGGTAGTGAAATAGGGCAGCACTGGGCTCAAGAGAAATACTTCCACACAGAGACGGTTGCTTTGGATCATTCCTATTCTGGATCTCATAGATTCTGTCACACAGTCTGGACAGATATAGACCTCTTAATGGTGTCCTCTTTGTGTTCCCAAGGACCTCACTACTGCTCTCAGGGCAAGTGGAGTATAGGGGACAGCGAAAGAAAAAATCTGGGCAAGGCTGGTGCTTCCAGCAGGAGGGACAATCTGAATGGGGCAGGTCATGTTCCCTTTCACTTGTTGCTTTGCAAACACAGATGGTCAAGCCCTGGTAACCCTGGGCTGGGAAACAAGGTGAGAAGTTGGCAGTGGTCCAGGTAGGGCCCTGTGGAGGACCACGGAATGTTCAGTGCAACCTGGATTTCTGCTATGTGTTCCCATGCCCTGCACTGACACACAGGATTTCCTTGTGTGTCACTAGGCCTTTGTAAAGACCACACTACCTGAGTGGCCCTTCCTGAAGGATTATTCCCCTTTGGCCAACTTTTGCATAAACAGAGATGAATCAAAACTTCAGTTCCAGTTGTATGTAGTTTGTCCAAGATATACTGATCCCTTGGCATCAATATGTCTTTTTGACAGCACTGAATACTATTGCACAGTCATCTTGTCAAAGGGTTGAGCAGATTTTTCTACTTGTATAGACACCACGTTCCAGTTATTTGTCTGAGCTTTCCTCAGGGCATCCTCTGTGGTATGAGTAGTTGCACAGGATGAGAATATGCTCTTTCTTGGATCTGAGATTTGGGAGGACAAACTGGTCTGGCACACTGTATTTCCTGAGTGACACTTGAAGGAGGAAACCTCTGGCTCCTGAAAACAAACATCATGCTTCCCATACATCTCACTCAAAAGCTTTATGATGCAAAGCAGAAGCATATGGGGTCAGAGTAATCCCAAGCACACATACAGGCCATGTGGAAAATGGACTGATATCAGTCCCAAAAAGAACGACTTGGGGGTGTTGGTGGACAAGAAGCTTCACACGAGCCAACCATGTGTGCTGACAGCCCAGAAACCAGTCATGTCCTGGGCTATGCATCACCAGCAGTGTGGGCAGCAGGACGAAGGAGGAGTTTCTTCCCCTCTACTCTGTTCTGGTGAGGCCCCACCTGGAATACCGCATCCAGCTCTAGGGTCCTCAGCACAGGAAAGACACAGGCCTATTGTAGTAGGTCCAGGGAATGACACATTTCTATTTTCTACCCTCCCTTTGTGGACTCAGAGACTAGTGAGCTCTGTGAACTGCCCATGCAATCACACTTTGTATTTCTTACACCCTGAAGAAGTAAGTGAGATGTACTCTGCTCCTAAGCCTGCATAAACAGATCACACCTGACCCAGTGCAGCAGCAACAGAAGTAGGCTGAGGAGTAGTGCCAATGGTGTAGACTAGAGTTTAACACCAGTAAAAGTGCTTACACTGGAGATGCCTCCCTACCTGAGAACATGTTTTTGACAGCTGATGAGAGAACCAGGTACACCTATGGCAGTGAAACCTGATCAGCTGTAAGGTTTGACTAAACCCATGCCCTGTCTTCTGCCATTAGCTAGAGGAGATGCCTAAGGAAGAGGAAAAGAAAAACATTTCCTCCCTGAAGCCAGGGATCTGGAGTACATGATTCACCTCTCTGAATGCAGATGTCCAAAATAAGCTAGAGAGTGATGCCCTGGAAGCTCCTGTTTCTTTCTGTTGGCTGTGACAAGAGTGGACAGTGATGTAGACACAGAAGCTGTCTAAAATCAGATCAAGCTTGTCATTGTATTTTATAGCACCTAGATGTTTTTCTGTTCACTTTCCCAGTCTTGTTTTGAACTTAGATACTTTTGTCATCAACAGGATTTCCTGGCAATATGGGTATGTTTAGCTGCATGTTGTAAGAACTACTTTCCTCGGTTGTGAACCTACATATAAAAACTGTATTTGGTATAATGACAATTTTTTAAATCAAGAGAGACAATGAGTAATTTCTCCCTATTTGCAGTCTTCAAGCTATACAAGTTTTTTAATATATGCACTTATATGCCCTGAAGAACACAACTCATACCAGGCTGATATCTAAAGCAGTTCATGGCAATCATGCTGTGTCTTGGTTCTAGAAGACAGGTGTCTGCTAGGGAGAGCAGAAGCCTCCCTTGGGATGAAAGAATGTAGACCCCCTCCCTCCAAATTATTATAAATTTGAAATCAAGGGGCTTTCAGGCAGAGATCTGGGGATAGGAATAACAGTTCTTTACTAGTATAACCAGGCAAACAAACAACAATAACTACAGCAATAACAAGAACACAGAACCAGGGACCCCGGGACAGC
>NC_031780.1:72615-151526 GCF_001522545.3 Parus major
AAAAACTGTCCCCACCCCACCCCCCCCGGGCCCGGCCACTCTTTGTCCTTTGTCGAGCACCCCTAAGTACCGGCAGTAAGGTTGTCCCAGCACATAATGGGTAAAAATTCCCCGGGCAGGCCAGAACGACAAAACAAAACAAAACAAAACAAAAAGGACACCTAACCCTCAACATGCTGTCAAAGTCTCTATCACTTTCATGTGTGTGTGATGGGATAATTCACATTTTCTGCATCTCAAAGGTATGATGCTGGGGATGTGCTGTAAGAGTCAATGCTGTGACTATGCATTGGCAAATGCTTCCCTTTCAAAGCAGAAGGATTTCAGTTGTTTTCTAGCTTATACTTCTGAAGCTGAAGAAAATGAAAATGTGTGGCTCTGCAACACTGAGTGTGATACAAAGCTGCGATGTTGCTGCTCACATGAGGGCCATGCACAGTCTCCTGTGCTGATCAGTGGATTTGAGTAGTGCTATATTGTGTTTTGAAATGCACAGGAAAAACCCTGCTCCTTGCAGTAAAGAAACTTGACAGTAATCTACAAAAATTAAAAAAAAAAAAAAAAAAAAAAGTCTCCATGTCGATTGCTCATTACTTTCATTGGGATGAAGGCAACAGAAAGGAACTCTGCTATCAGAAAAGAGCCTTTTTTGGTAGGGGTGCTGTATACAGTCACCCTGGTTGCTTTAGAAATCATCATTCATAGAGGATGGAAAGAATGCAGCAGTGAGGGAAGCTCCAGAATGCATAGGAGCAGAGGTGAAATGCCTATGCTAAATTCCAGTTGGAGCAAGTTCTTCCTGAGCCAGAGCAGATGTTGCCCTGTATGCCTTTCAGAACAAGGAAAATAACTGATATGAAGTCCTATATGGTGCCTTCTCTTCAAGGACAGGCTGGTGTGCCTGTGGCCTTTTTCTTGTGTTTGAGGTAAGTTTTAAAGTTATATTTTTATTTAGAAGCAGTTTGAGATAAATAGGCTTGTATGAACTGGCACATAAGAACCCAAAATCATGTTAGGCAAGAGCAAGGATAGTGGCTGACCTTCTCCTTCTCTCATCCTCAAACAGTTGCAGTATCATTTATTGTCTCCATTGTAGTACAGCACTCCAATATCAAGTGGTGGAGGAACAGGAAAATGAGAACACATGAGAGAAAGAAGGTCACATAATACTTTACCAACACATTACAGTAATGGGAAAAATAGTAAGAAAAAAGGTATTTATTCAATTTTTGAATTAATTTCACTGGTCAGCTTCTGCCTTCTTTATGTACATAGGCAGTCTAAAGCCAGAAATCAGCACAGGAACTGAAGCTGGAGCAGAGCAACTAGTTTAGAGTTGAGAGAAACAATAGCAACAAGCAGACCTGAAACATGCATAGCCCATGCAATGCACTGGAGTGCAGAATATCCTGTGCTAGCACCAACTACTTCTGTCAGGTATCCAGGAAATAAGTCATTCAGACTTATTGACAACACCTCTTTGCTTTGGCAAAGCTTCAGGGAACACTGACCCAAGACAAATAAGAAAAACAAAGACAATATATGACAAAGCAAAGAGCTGGTATAGATCTGGGCTCCCAGCACTGTAAGAGCCCATGCCAGACAGCCAAACTATGAGGAAGATCCCAGTGCTTCTGCCCCTTGGAAGGCTCTTCCAGTGCTGGGGACTGAGGTTGAAGGCTAGCGTAGAACATACAACCTCAACCTTGTTCTGACCAGTTGTTAAGCTTAGCTAGCTTGGTAGGTGCCTTACTGTAGCTACTGGAACCCTGCTGTGTCTTGTGTGGCTGTCCTGTCAATGGCGTGACTTTGACCATGCTAAGCCTTCCTTCTCCTGCAGAGCTCCTCTCACACTCTGGTTTACAAAATCCCTCCCAGTCACGTCAAGCAAGTACTGTCTCCCAGCCCACTGCTGCCACCTCCTCTTACATCCATGGTCTTTACCTGGCCACTTCTCATGCTTGTGGAAACCTATATGTGCCTCTGGTGGGTAATGGCAAGTCAAATAATAATACCAGCCAAAGATCAGCTCCTTTGGCCTGTGACAAAGCAGCACACCCTGGGAGAACAAGGTTGTGTGCTAGGCCTCAGACACAAAGTTTTTCACAGACACCTTCCCTTGGGGTTCCACTGCCATGAAATGCTCAAGCCTTTCCTGAGCTCCCGGAAAGGCTGGGCTATGGTTCACCAGGGCCTCCACCATCATCCGCCAGACTGCTTCCTTGCAACCATCCTGGGTCCAAATCAGTGAAAACCACATCTTCCCACTGCAGGTGTACAGCATGGCTACATGATGGTAGAGAGCAGGCTAGTGTAGACAGGCTCTTGCAGCCAAAGGCCATAGTCCCAAGGCAGGAAGACCCTCAGGGACCCCTCTGGTCTACAGACCTGCTGAAGGCAGTCAGGGTTACTGGAAGATGGAGTAGGCAAGGTCAGAGCTGGAAGCCAGGCTACACTGAGGTTCCTAAAGCACCTGGGGGAACTGATGGACTCACTGCTGGCAGGTGCAATTTGTCCCAGCTTGCCTGCAGTGCTGGTTAACCTGTCGGGGGTGAACCTACTACCAGGCCCTTTGGATGCTGATGACACTTCAAGTTGACAAGTTCCTTCCTTTCCCAAAGAGAGCACTAGGCATGAGGTTGCCTCCTTGCCTAAGTCTCCATAACTGAGGTAAATCACCCAAATCCTAAAAATGGTCCTAAAATCATGGCCAGCCCAGACAGCACAGAAAAGAGCAGATGCATGATGCAAGCCTGTGCCAGGTTCTACCACTGTTACTCCTCAGCTAAGACAGGGAGGATGGCTGTCGATCGGTGTGTGAGCCAGCACAGGCAGGATGCAGGAACAAACACAAAAACACAGATTAAACACCAAGTAAAGTAAAAGAAAAAAAAAAAAAAAGAAAAAAGAAAAAAAGGTAAAGAAATAAGTAAAAAAATAAGTAAAGTGAATTTATTTCCATTACCTCACCAACCAGGGGATCCTCAAAGCAGGACCCAGGCAGAGGCACACAAACAGGGATGCCAGCACTGTGGAGTCTGGTCGATGCTCAAAGATCACCAAACCTGCTGTTTTCACATGTATATCAGGGATTATTACAGGCATAGTTTACAACTGAGATTTGATCTTTACTGCAGCAAAGCAGAAATGTCAAGCATGTTCAGTGGGGTGGCTCTATGTCTAGCACAGGCCTATGTTATCTAAAGACAAATGTACCACTAATCAAACATACAAGACTAAACAACAATTAGTATAATATATATGTTTTCCTACACTTCACCTGCAAGACAATTGAGTGTATTTACAATCCTCCTTGCCAATCTTCCCTTATTTTCCCACACTCAGTTATAAGGGCACTGGGGCAAGTTTACTAAAGCTCTTCAGATCTTGTCTGAGAAGAGCAGCTTCAGATCCTCTTGTGGAAGAGATGTCTTGACTTCTTCCTTGCTCTCCATGCTGAAGGGATTTTCTTCAGCACAGAGTACCTCCAAACTCCAACTTAGGCTAGTTTGTATGACTGTCACTAACCTACGCCCACACTATGACGCAAAGCATCTGTGAGTATAATACCTGAAAAATGATACCAGCACATTTGCGGTTTAGTGCTAATTTGCTGTTGCATCAGGGAAAACTTAGGTGTGGTCAAAAGGCAGTTTACAAAAGATGACAATGGAGGATGTGGCCTTGAGAAATCTAAACATCCTGAGATTTATGAGGTATATATATGCCTATGTCTCTGGCTCTCTCAGTCTTCCCAGTCAAATGCTGCTGGGTCAAAAGAAACAGGATTGTGTTAATTATTGCAGAATATTTGCATGTTAACAGACAACTCTAAGGGGACTCCACAAGTAAAGGGGTTCCTGAAAAAAGAGTGATCTCAAAGGATCAGCTTTCTCTAAAACCAGGATCTGTTTATTAGTAATGGGTATTAAAGCCACAGAACCTAAGGTACATGGAGAAGAGTTGAAGGAAGCAGCTGGTACTTGAAAATTGTAGTAGGTTCAAGATGTCATAACAATGTACCGACATGCTGTAAAGGCCTCCTGGTCCAACAGATCTTCACACACCACCCTGCTTATTACTTGTCAATGTTTTTTCTTAAGCAGCTCGGGTGATCCGGCTCTATTTGAAGGTCTAATGGCATGAAATCTCCAAAGCTGTGTACCATTCACCCATAGCCTCAGCTTCCTTCTCTTTTTGTTCTGGAATTGGTTTCTTTGAAAGACGAAGGTTTAGCATAGACATTCAGCTGATGTGTCAAAGACCTTTCCATACAGTGCTATCTTTCTCATTTAGCCCTCCCCTCTACCAAAATCTGCTACCCAGATTTTGTACTGGGCAAGGAAAGGGGAGACAGTTAGACAGTTATGGAATCTGGCAGGACTGGCAGTGGGTAATGTAGAGCTAGCTCACTTTTCCTGTCATTGGAGAGGCAGGGCTGACCTGTGGGTCCCAACTCTGTGGGAGGACAGGTGAACAAAGCTTAAGGTGGCAATTAAGTTGCCCCTCTGACAGTTCCAGAAATAGCTCCTGAGCATCTCACTAGAACACGTGTTGCAATGGGCATTATCATCCCCTCCCATTTCCACTGAATAAACAGACAACAGGCCACCAGTTCCTTATTACTTTATGGAGCTGACGTATTCAGCAATCAGTAACCCTGGTACTGCTGGTATGTCACAAACACCACATACAGCAGGAGCCATGGGGTGCCACCCCACGATTCAGCACTACAGCAGGAAAGGCATGCCAAGCCTTGAGTACTTAGGCATGGCTGGCTCCAGTCCTGGGGATAGCTGCCTCCCTGCAGCAGAAAGCAGAGCATCCACTGCTCTGCTGGGGTCTACAGTGGGGGAGGCTGAGAGCCAAGGAGAAGGAGCAGACAGGACAATTCTGTGGAGAGTGGACAGGCTGCCACAGCAATCTGCCGACATCATCATGGCAGGAGGGGCTGGCTCCAGTCTGTCAGGCTTGCACAGCCCATCCTACTCTCAGGGTGTGGGTTTCTTTGGGGGCCTGAATCACTCTCACCATACCCCTGCTGGCACACAGGATGGCCCTGGGCAGGCAGGGACATGCCTGGGTCACTGCAATACCATGGGCTGAGCAAAGGTGACCCACACAATGACCAAGCCCAACAGTAGGACAGTGCAGGATTGCCATGTCAGAATTTTTATTAATAAAAAAAGTTACAATAACTTACTCCCTTTGTCACACAAAGGGCTCAGTATAAAGAGCTCTGGTCTCCTAAGATAACATAGGGAAGTGAGAGGTGGGTATTTTTATCCTCCAAGACAGCAACCTTCTCCTGTCCCCAGGGGGAAGTGTGGCCAGCACAGGAGCCACAGGCCAACAGGGTCTTTGCCAGAGGGCCCAACCCAGGAATAACCTTCTGTCCCTGCCTGCAGCTGGTTCACAGGTAGCACAAACCAAGACAGGGCACAGATGTTGAGTCTACAGAGAGATGAGGGACTGGAAGCAAGAGGATGTGCAAGCTCTGGTGGAGGAGGAGAGAGAAGTGTCTTCTTTCCATAATGCTGAGGAATCTGTGGAGCACAAGACGTGAAGCAGCAGGAGAGCGGCTGCTTACAGGCAAGGAGAGGTGGGGCTGGCTGGAAGCAGCCTTGCCTGCCTGGCTGCTGCCTCATACAAGGTCAAGCCTGATAGAGGCAGGGGACCACCTGTAGCTACTTGTCACACTCCAGATCCTGGCCCCCCTCAGCACCCTGGTAGTGCATCTCGCAGAACTCCTGAATGCGACTGCAGGCCTCCAAGATCATCTCCTCAGGCACGGTGATCACTACGCGGAAGAAGTTTGGGTACTCAAAGCACTGAAAAGAGAAAAGATGAAGCTGGCAGATCACCTGGGATAGTGCCTGTTTTAGAGCCCTGCCTTGGCACCATGAGCTGCATCAGCACATGAATACAGTCAGTGTGGAACAGCACGGTTTGGTTCTTGCTCCCTTAGACTGTTCTTCCTGTTCCAAGCAAATCTCCCATCTCCATCTGTGTTGACATGATGCTGTGAGGGGGACAGGCCAGAGGACTTTGTGTGAACTGTGCAGACCAGATTGTGCAAGGAGTGGGGTGAAAGGAGTTAGCGAAGGAGAGGGCTGGAGAATATTTAAGGCCCATATCCAGTGTTGGAAGTGAAAGCAAGGCACAGGTGTTCTCAGCCTTCCTTATGTCTGCAGGGGTGGGGGACTGGAAACAGACTGAGGAAAGGAACATAGGTGGGAGCACTCCTCTGAGGGAGCACCTTCAGCAAGGAGGAGTTGGGGGGTCTATGGAGTTCAGGAATACAGCTCTGCGACCTTGAGAAATACTCAAGAGTATTGGGGAGTATGCAGTTGGGAAGATCCTGGAAGTCTGACTGAGGGCTGTTAGTGAGCCACACTGCCACACACAGAACGAGGAGCTGGCAGGCAGCTCCTACACACTACTACAGGCCATGGACACTTGCATACTCCCAGCAACTCCCAGCCTGTCCTCAGAGCTCAGGGATGCAAACCCCTACCACTTCTTCCACCATGCTTTGGCCCCGCAGCTGCTTGGGGATCTCAGTGTTAGGCTCACCGTGGCTGGCAAGCAGAACACAGACTGCTCCGAGATGAGTCTCTCAGTGAACTCCACATCATTTTCAAACTCCGGGAAATGCTCCATCTCAATCTCAACCTGCATCAAAGGGATGTAACATGGCAATCAAGGGCACCAAAACTGTCGATAGTGTCCTTGTTTACACACATGGCCCAACAACTTCCTAGTCAAGTGCACCTATCTGCCCTCAATTTTTGCTCATGATTTGGGATGCAAGACAGAAACATATAAATGAAAATCAGGCTTCTGAAAAAGCTTTCATTAATTACCTAAAGATGGAATTTCAGTTAAACGCTACTTCAGTAAAGAAACACTTCATAGAAAAGACACAGTAACCAATTAGAAGTGAAAAGGAATAAATAAGAGATTGACACAGAGCTTGGTAGAGAACTCAAGATGCATTAATAATCCTGTCATGCAAGAAAAAACCCTAATGCTTCGGTTTAAAATAAAAAGAAATATAGTAAGGTCTAGAATATCATGAACAAAATAAATCCTTGTAGGATAGTATAAGTGGTAAAATGACATGAAAATGGTAAAATCTTCAGTAAATATTTATTTTCTGTATTTGGAAAGAAGGCAGCTGTCCATCTCTCACACAAAAACAGTGCTATTCTGGCCATTTGTTTATAGAATCCTAGAATGGTTTGGATTGGAAGGGACCTTGAAGCTCATTTATTTCCAATGTCTCCACCATGGGCAGGGCTGCCACCCACTGGATCAGCTTGTTCAGGGCCCCATCCAGACTGACCTTTATAACCAAAGAAGATTTTAAACATTTCATGAAAGTATTCTTAAACAGATAATTTGAAAAATAATTTGCATACAGAAGTTCTGAAAGAGCTAGTAGAAAAAAAAAATAAACACATGATTTAATTTGAAATAGACGGTCAGCTACTGTAGAAATACATTAAGCGTCAAAGAATCTTAGAGCTATGCCTCTACATAAAAAACATAAGGAAAATTAGCTGTGTAGCACTGGGTAAAATTTGAAACAGGGTCAAGTGATAAGGATTTTTCTGTAGAAATAAGTGAGACAGATACTGCAATATTGTCCAGTTCTGAGTCCACATTTTAAGAGTGAATGAAAAACTGAAGACATTATGAGATGGAAAAAAATAAAATAAAATATTTTAACAACAAGTATTAAAGTGTCATAATTGTGTCAACTGAGCTTGATGAGATGAAAAAGGAAATTTCAGCATATTATAAACTTTAAAAGAAACAGGCATGGGAAAAGGCAGAAGAAGAGGCAACACCACAGGCAGAAGACAGACATGCTAGTATGAAGAAGGCTACATCTTCTACAGGAGGTATGATAATCTGCCTTATTTTACAGAGGCTTCCAGTTGCCAGCTGGCTTCATATCCAGGTAAAACAGCCTTGTCTTGAAAAGTACAAGTCATGGAGCTCTGTGCAGGAGCAAGTGGGTTAGGTGTGCTGGCCTCTGCTCTGTGAGCAGTGAACAGCATATCCTGCACTTCTGATGTGACCAAGGGTCATATTAGAATGCAAAAATGCAAGGGATGCATTTACCACACAGGGCAATATGAAAATGCACAGTAACGGAGACCTGGTGGCAAGCACCAGTCTGAAAGACTGACTAGCTCTGGCAACCAGACCTAGTGTGAGTGTTGGCAATCCTCACTTACCATCAGGTACATGGCTCCAGCAGGCCTGACAGGCTGAAGGCCAGGGATAGCTGATAAGGCAGCATAACAAAGGTCAGCATTAGACTGAAAAGCAAAAAAGGAGAAATTTCAAAACATGAGAAATTCCAGGAAGCAGCTTGGTGATTGAAAGCCAAACACTGGACTGGGACTATGAACAGGTTTGCCTACGGCAAATAAAGGGACAACAAATGCAAACAGCATGGAAGATCATGGCCTTGAGTACAGCAGGTGCTACAGAGCTGAGCTCCACCCCCTGGGTCAGCAGCTCCAGCTGCAGCGCTAGGCTGCCTGAAACTTATCACAGCCAGTATTTCTGCCGCTTACAATGTCTCCTGCTGGAATTTGATTTCTTGGGTCACCCTAATCACATACAAAACTGCACCTCCAAGTGCGGGGAGGGAGAGGAAGAATGATGGACTAGAAAGGACTCCCTCCAAACAATCTGTGAACAGACCTTGATCTGTAACAGCCTGTTTACCTTGAGGATGCTAAGGGTGTTGTGGTAGAACTCAGGTGGTGTTCGGTTCAAGATATGCTCCAGTGCTCCTTGGACAATTGTACAGGGTCCTAGGATCCTTTGACTCAGTCTTAGAAGGCCATCCCTGATCTGAGAAAACATCATACTTGCTGCTTAGATGATGCTTTTCTAAAGGAAAGGAACAGCTCCAAGGCTCACTTCCTGTATTTCTACAGCTGTTCACACCCTTCTCTTCAGTGAGCATACAGAGTACTAAAGAACATTTGTTTGACTATTTGCCAGGTTTAGCAGACTATTTACAGAGTCATTCCCTGTTCCTCCATTGCAGATTGAAATGCCAACACAGACAACCTTTGGAGCTTCCCAATCTGACTCAAACCAGGCTGGAACATATATAATACAAATAAAGCCAGAACTGTTCCAAAATAAAACTTTGCATTTCCCTTAGGTTTGTGCCCACAATCCACACTTTCAAAGCCAGGTAAGGACAATCAACATTAGCTTTTCTGCTCACTCATTTGGTCCTCTCTTCTCCCTCTTCCTCTGCAGAGAGCCTTCTAGGTGGAAAGGTCACTGCAGTAGATGGTTGTCCTTGTAACACAGCTGAAAAATAGCCAGATAAAGTACTGGCAGCACTGCAAGGTGCTTTGTTCTTACTTTTAAGAGAAACCATGTAAGAGCATATAGACACCACACATGGACTCCACAAGCCTGATAAGCCATGCAATACTTTCAGTGCACACTGGAGCTATTTGGGAAGTTAGAAGAACAGAAAGAGGACAAGGCATATATTAATGAGCAGAGACATGGAGTGAGTTACAGTGTAGATGTGGGTAGAAGGCCATGTGTGGGAGCAGATGGAGTAAGGAAGGGACATGAAAGAGCAGCAGAAAAGCAGGTAAGCACATTTGGGTGACACCCACGTGAGAGCAAAAAGCAGTACCTGCCTGTATCAGTTAAAGACCTGGTGATTCACATACTGAAGACCATGCAAGTCTGATGCTGTGACAGCAACACAGCAGTTCTCACCTCATTACCAAAGATGTCTCTCCTGTCATGAATTAGGATCCAGCCCATCCGCCAGCCGGGGACTAGCCATCGCTTTGCCAAGCCACCACACGACAAGATTGGCACATTGGTGCTAAGAGTTGCAATGGGTTCATACTTGCAGTCAGCAAATACCTATGACCGGAGACTGTGTTAGGGCTGTCCCAGCCTCTTACTGTGAGAACTGGGTGTGAGCATGAGGCTTAACAAGAAGGGACGTAAGGAAGCTATAGGAAATCAATGGTGAAAACTCACAGCTTCGAAATATGTACACGGTAAGTGCACACACACAAAAAGCAAGCTGTTTGGGAAGAGGAAGAATTGGACATGAAAGGTTCCCCTAGGACTGTGCACCAAAGGACTGGGAGCTCCAGGCATGGACCCAGGCACAGGGGAGTGGAGCTGTCCCTCACCTCTAGAGACCTGGCTGCCATGGCCAAGGATTAGGTGCATCAAAAAGGACAGGCAGCATTGGGAGTGCAAAGGACTGCAACTGACACTCACCATGTCTCCGTAGATCTCATCAGCCAGGATTGGCACACACTGTCTTGATGCCACTGTGGAAGAGAGGACATTCAGCCTGGACACCTGCACCCTCCAGGGGAACAGACTTGCCTGCTGCTGCAGGGCCTGGCAGAGCTCTGAGGGAAGCTCTGTCTCAGGACACAAGGTCCCTATCTTCCTCCTAGAGACCGCTGATTTGGAGAGCCTGACCACTGGGGATTGCTGCCCTGACTGCGCCTAGTTCTGCTCCAATTGGTGGGGACTGGCAGCACAACCCTCCCTGTCAGGACAGGGCTCAGGAAGCACAAGGCTCCTGCGAACACTCCCTGTGCAGAGCCAGAGGGGAGAAATGAACAGTCCAAGTCGCACAGAGCTTTTGAGAAAGACATGTTCTGTATGTTCTTGCCTAGATAAGACAGCACGTCCACACTGAGCAAGCCCTCATTCCTGAGGCGAAGTCAGTCAGAAGTAAAGCCCTGGGCCACGGTGCTGCAGTGACTGAGACATGAGCAATGGGGACAGACACTAGACTGCAACCATGCCCCAGGCCCCAGAAATACACAGGCAGGCTCACCTGCCAGGATCTCCTGGAGGTGGCTCTTGCTGAACACAGAGCCACAAGGGTTCGATGGGTTGTTCACAATGAGGCAAGCTGTTTTCTCATCCACCAAAGACTCCAAGTGCTCCAAATCAATTTCCCAGGCCTTCTCTGGCTAGTGAAGTGAGGAAAAGTGGAAGTAAAAAATGAGGAACTGGACTTGCCACACAAGGTCAGGTGTGCCATGGCACCAAGGGTTACTCATGTCACCTTCATCCACTTCCCAGGCAGGATCAGAATATTTCTGAGAGGAGAAATTTTCAGGGCTGCCCCTTCCAGACTTGCAACCACTTACCAAGAGGTTATAGAGTTTGACCTCTATCCCCATAGACAATGCCAGAGTCTTGTAGAGGGAGAAGCCAGGCCGTGGCACCAGGATGTTCTGGCCTGGGTTGGCCAGCACTGCCAAGGCAAGCTCTATGGCCTGGCTGCAGCCACTTGTTAAGATGACATCCTGCAAAGAGCACAGAGAGGTCAGTGGGAAGCATAGCCACTCTGAAGTACTCCAGACACACAGGAATGACATAACATCCAGGCTCAGCTCTGCCAGGTAGAGCCTCTCAGCCAAAAAGACAGTGCCAGAGCCTGACTGAAAGCAGGGAAACTTCAGCTGGTGGAAAGCACAACCTCCTCCTGGGGAAGGTGGAGGTGAGTGGCTCAGGGAAGGGATGAGAGCAGCAGGAGGCCACCTTGGGACAAAGTGATTTGGCTAGCTTTTAGCCCTGTAACTGGGCAGGGACGGAGAACTGGCCCCTATGCCCCATGGTCTGCAGGCAGCAGCATCCTGTCTGCAATGCAGTGGCAGTGCCTTGGCTGGGCACGAGTACCTGGGCCTTCAGTGGTGCCTCTGGGCAGTTGTAGTATGCAGCCACAGCTTCCCGGCAGGACTGGTAGCCTGAGGAAAGAGGAGTCAGACATGGAAGGGAGGTTTTCACAGGTTCTTTCCTTGTTACCAGTACTGTTTCTTTCTTCTTACCAGTACAAGGCTCACAGCTGTTGCCTAGCTGGGGAAAGCCCATTTGGTGGTGTCCCAGGGTGGGAGAGACTGTCCTGCCTCAGGACAAGCACTATGCAGCCTCAAGGCTGGGACAGGATGGCCAAGAGCAGGGACGAACCTTGGGTGGGGAGGCAGACTCTGGCCCCAGCATATTCCAGGGACAGAACAGACAGGGACAGAATGGAAGGTAGCCAGGGAGTTTCCTGAGCCAGAAGGAAGCCAAGTGTGATGACATGGCTTTCATTGTTTAGTGATGGCACTGGGGCAGCCCTCACTATCATAAGACGGAGGGTCCTGCAATACAGGCATGATCTGTGCTCTGTGCACGCTTTTGGCACTAACTGCAAACAAGGCTCACGGTGTCAGTGAAGTCAGGGAGCCCAAGGGGAATCCTAGTTAAGGCAGACCAGAAAGGAGCTTGGCTATAACGCACGGACACACAGTGCCAAGCCCTTCTGGGTTCTTGATACCCTGTCTGCCCCAATGGCTGGGGTAGCAAACAGCTTCTGCAGGAGCTCTGGGCCTCAAACAACCCACACAGGAAAGAGCACATAGGTGTGTCTGGGAGATACATACACTTGTGTGTTCATGTGACTGCTGGTGAGAACAGCTGTAGGGTGCTAATGGAAAGGTGTCTGTGGGCTCCATATACCTGCTGTGGGGTAGAAGCTAGCATATGACTTCATCCAACTCTCACAGGATGAGCTTTGTCAACTTACCAACAGATGGAGCATAACCATTGTACTGTCCTGAGTCCAAAACCTCCTTCACAGCCCGTGTGACCTCATCATTTGTGGGAAGGTTTCCAAAGACTGTTGGGTCTCCTTTTCAAAGATTGGAAAAATAGTAAAGTTGTCACTGATCTGTGACAGGCACAGAGCTGTGTGGTTGTCTGACCTATCCCTTGGTGCTCATACAAACTTTGTGCTTCAGAGCCCTGCAATCTGTCAGCCACACAATTGACCCAAATACCTGGAGGCTTCAGCCATGGGACTATGCTCACCTAAGGACAAGGAGATCATGGCTTTCTTTGGGTTGGGTTCCACCTTCATGCTGTCTACGATGGCTCGGACAGGATTGAAAGTCTTCTTTGACATTTCAGAAGCTCTGACAGCCCATCTTGGCTTCCGACCCTTCACCTTCCCTGGGGATATGGTGTTCCCAGTGTTCTTCAGATGAACATCTCGCATAGGGGCATGATCTCCATGGCCATTCACTTGGATCAGGTATGAGTCCATCCTGAGAGCTGTCAGTGCAAAGTAAATTTCCTGGGCTTAGTTAACACATGTGAAACAAGGAATCTGTCCATTTGGGGATGCAGCCCATAAGTAAAATTTCTGAAAGCTGTAGACACTACCTACTGCCTATGGAGAAAGAAGCAGCAGCAGCAAGTAGGGCTGTATTTGGTGCCAGGATGTAGTGAAACCCCATGCCTAAGTGAGAGAGCAGTACAGCAGGAAAGATTAAGGCACTTCTCTGTGTTAGTTGCACCATTGCCTACCATGGACCTCCTGTGCTGAGAAGGAGAAAGCCCCGCTAAAGCCAGCAGCCAAGAATTAGCAGCATTTTGTAGTCACTGCTTGACTGCAGATTCAATATTCCACTGACAGAAGAACCAGGTCACCCACTTTCTCCCCCCAGCTATCAACTTGCACACCTCAACCTGCAAACACAAGGGCCAGCCCACTATGTGTGTCCATATCCAGAATGTTTCTCCAGTCTACAGCCAGAAATGCAGCACAAAAATTAAAATAACAGATGCCAAAAAGGTAGTTCTTCTTTAGTGTTATCAGAATTCACTGGGCAGTGGCAGGATAGAGGTTAGACACTTGCTTCTGTCAACAGAGAACAGCCTAGCCCAGAGAGCCTAAAGCAAAAGGCAGTACTTAGGAAATGGAGCAAGACTGGTATGGCCTAGAGGGAAATCCAGGAGGCAGCACTGCCCCAAGCAAAGGGCCTGTAGTTCAACCTGAAACTGAGTAACAAGCAAGGCACAGCAGAGGAACAGCTGCCTTCAAGACCCAAAAATGGACAAAAAAGTGACTTATACATCCCAGCATGGTATACCCAAAACATGAGCTAGAACAGGCAGGAAAAGTCTAAATTACAAACTGCTGATGACTCAGGGCTTTCCACCTGCAGTTTAGGGATAGGACACAGAAGAGGCAGACCTCCTGTGACACAAAGTCTGTTCTTGCTGATACTGCCACACTACCTCGTAATCCCGCCACAAACTGCTTATGCTTTCTATTCTGTCCTATTTCTCAGCTCCACTGAATAGAAGTTTTGTGGACAGCGCCCCTTTCCTGATGGAAAATAGCCCCAAACATAGCTTTACACTTGTAGATACAGCACAGCTTCCCCTTCCTTGCCACAGAGACTGAGCTAGAAGGACTGTAGTGTTGCCTGGTTCAGGCAGGATTTGCCATCTGAACAAACTTCTCACTGTTTCAGTGAAGTCTGCACCTAGAGATGCCCCATGCTGCTGCAGTTACTCTACCAGCAATGCCTTATTACGCCATTTACAGCAACCCAGGCTGATCTAACAGGGTCACAAGGCAAGACCTCAGCTTTTCTGCTGAAACGTTCTGGGTTTCCTTTCCAAAAGGAGAAAAGAAATATATAGCTGAAGAAATATACAGCTGGGCTGCACAAAAAATGGAGAAATGAACCATGTATCTCAGTTCAACAGCTGGGTTGTGGCCCAAATACACAGTCCAACCTAGCAGAGCCCTTATATCACCCTGCAACATGGTTCTTCTGAAAAGGGGAGCTGTAGACAGGCACAATAGATAGCTTCAATGTAGGCAGCCTGGGAAGAACTCCCCACTACCCACCTGAAAGAAACAAGGCACCAGAGTATAGCACTTTACCTTCTACAGCACAGACAGGGAGACACCAACAAGCTTGGGGGTCCAGTCCCTAGTTTTCATCCAGGACAAGTCCCCTTGAGAGGAAGGTCCTGTGAATTTTTGCCCGTGAAATAATCCCCAAAACTGGGCGTTGAGACTGTATCATTTAACCATTGGCTCACAGAGAGGGCTGCTCTCCCCACCCAAAAATGACCTCTCCTCCCCTTTGCAACCATAGTCACTTCAAACACCTGGAATATGGCTTTGCATTAACTCTTTCTGGGGGCAGCCAAAGGACACAGCTTGGGTTCCTGGAGTGCCTGGGCTGCCATCCTTTGCTACTACCACTTTCCTCAGTCTGCAAAAATTTGACCCCAGATTTGCTGGGGGCAAATCTGCAGAGTCCAGATATTTCACCTTGTAATATAGCACCTTGTAATTCACTGAGAGTGGACTGATAGACTGTAAAGAGTTTCTGGGATCCCAATGCACCATCTGACAAACACCAGTTTGTGGCTTCATTACAACTGGGAGGCACCTTCCTCAATAAACTAAAGAGAGGAAAGCACTTCCCTAGCCAGTGTTTTGGAAGCACCAGGACCTGAAAGATTAAAGTAAGCTCAATTTGTCATTGGTTTGGAGGTGGTTTTTTTTTCTTCCTTTTTTTTCTTCCCCCCCCCCCCCCCCTTTTTTTTTTTTTTTTAATTGCTGCAAGACCCAAGTAAACTCATAATTCTGGCAGCCAGTAGAAATTATGCAATTCTTCCTTTGCTGGTACTGCAAACCACAGATGACACCATTCCCAGAAGGCCCTTTTTTGCTAAGTGATGTGAGCCTATGGCTTCCTGCCTCTTAATTCCTGCATGGGTAAGATAAATGAGAGGCATAGGCACTCTTCCTGTCTTCCAAGGGCTGCTCCAAGTCTTCCCTTATTGTCATTGCAGCCAGAGACTGAAGAGCTGCTCAGTGACAAGAGGGACTTGCCAGCCTTTGAGCAAACAGACTGCTGATGCCTTCACTGCAGAGGCCATTGGTCACTATGAATTTTACCTGTTTATACCTGCACCTGAGTTGGAGGAGAAAGGACCTTGTATTCAACCCATGCTCACTACACAATCATGAGTAAGGCTGCACCTCCCCACGTGCAACAAGTGACCCCTTCCCTCAGTGCTGTGGCTGGGCTGATACTGCTGGGGAGCCATGACCTGCTGTTAACCCCAATACTGCCATGATCACTCCTGAGGCCACAGTGGGGGCCAAGGATTCAAGGCTGGAGGCAGGTTGGAAGGCAGGTTGGAGTGAAGACAGCAGGTCTAGTCAGGATCCTTAGCCCTAGACTGGAGAGCAGACTTCTCACTGCAACCAGCCCCAAGGCCTTTGGACAAGGAATAGCAAAAAAATAACAATTTGAAAACTCTTTCACAGAGAAACATCTTGTATTGAAGCTGTTTGGACTATTTTCTGCTGAGGACTGCACTGTTTCTCTCTCCTTTTGACTGAAACCTGACATGAGTAACCTTTGGAAGTTTATGCAGGCACCCTCCAAGCACCTACAGGTTATTTTCTCAGTTCCCCAGCTGGCCCCATCTCTTGCCATGCTGCAGCCCTGGCAGGGTTAAACATGGCACTGGGAGACTTCAAGGACGATGCTGTATGTTCTGCCTAGCAACAACCCCAATGTGACGCAACTGGAGCTCTACCCGTCATAGCGCACACAGCAGTGGGGTTCAGGGGAGGCCACGGTGGAGACCTGTTGCCAAGGGGGGGGTGGGAAATGTGGCTCTGGAGACATAGGAGGCTCAGTTACATAAGGCTGAGAACCTGGTGAGAAGCAGGCTGAGGAAAGAAGTGTACAATGGTATCAGAGGGTTTCTCCTGCTATTACAATTCCCTTCTCTTGCTTCATGACTCTAGTCCTCCTCCAGAAGCTTTCACGTGGGGTATGCAGCCCCTATCCTCTCACCCGTTGTTGTGCACAGGGCCTCCCAGGACCAAAGCATGAACACACAACTCAGCATTTCGTATTCTAGAAATATGAATTTTTTATATTGTGAAAAACGAGGTTCACATAATTTTTACAGAATTTAAAAGTTTAATAAAAAAGACAATTAGGAGAAAAAAATAAAGTACACAGATACGGCCGGGTGTCTCTGCATTCAGCCAAGAGAACACACCTTACTAACAAAGGGTTGTCTCTTAAAAATAGAATCCTACTACATATCCATAAATTCTCATACATATTCAGACATTCTTCTTAGGATCTTTGGTGTTCTTCTGTTTAGTTTTCTCTTGCCCCCTTCCCAATAGATCAATCCTCTTGGCGTCATCGAGATTTACATTCCCTGATACCAGAAATGCAATAAATTCCTCCCCGCAGAGTTCTGGTCATTGCTGTCTTCATCTGGATAAGAGAGTTTACAAAAAAAAAAAAAAAAAGAGTCTCCAGCTATCTTTTTCAGTCTTTGGGTTACACAAACAAAAGTAGTTTTTGTTGTAATGCTATGTCATAGCTTAACATCTATGTATTATACCACTATTTCTAAGTTTCATTAATAATAGAAATAAAGAAGACTATATTATTACAGTGAAATTTTCTAATCTTATACATATAATATTCATTATAATACTTGCAAAAAGCCAATAATATGATATGCATTTATAACAAAAGGAATATGAATCATCCTTCTACGGTGAAAGAGGCAGCAATACCCTGCAGGATGCATTTCTGCCAGCAAGGCTGCTGTTTCTCTGGACTGTCAGGCCCTATGCTCCTCACTAGCACCCCGCCCCACTGATTTGCCTTCACCCTCTGTAGTTTGCTTCTCTGGCCCATACCTGCTACATACCTCTTCAGCTCCCTCTTTTTTGTATAGCTTGAGCAATTGATAACTATCTCTTTCCACTGGAAGGAGAAACTAATGGTAACTTCAGCATTTTTTATAGTACTTTGTACGGTACCAGGGCTCCCAGAGTCCCATTTCTGTGAGCAGAGGGGAAGCCAGTAAGACCAAGCAGTTCAGCTTCCAGACTGAGCAGCAGTCACAAAGCAGGACTGACAAACAGCTGTGTGAGGGGAGCACAGACTCCAGCATTGCTGCTCTGACAAACCTGTCTCTGTCAGGCTGCAGGGAGATCATACACAAGAATACTTTTGCCAATTCAGGGTGCACTGCTGCAGGGACAGACACCTAACTAGTACTCTGCATAAAATTCCACCAGCATTGGTAACAAATCACTTCACTTGTTACCTCCTTATATTTTGCTTTGTTTCCAGCAATTTGTATCTGCTTCTTTCAGACACTGGTACAGCACCAGCCAGTTCAGGTTTTGTGTGTATCCTAATCTCTTTTTTCTTTTCTCATAATCTTTGCATAAGCAGAGCAGAAAAATTAGCTCCAAAAAAACCCAGCTATGCTCTCCAAAGCTGTGCAAACACTGTGTTTAAGAGCCAGAAAGATGACACAGTACAAAATGAGTGGCTCAAAGCCAGTAACAGGGTGATTAAAAAATTTACAGCAGCTACAGTTATCTGCCTGTATTCAGGATCAATTTTGATTTGATCACAGAAATAAAAATCTGAAATGCAGTGAAACTGCACAGTCTAGCTAGAGATGCCTATTCTGGAAAAGCATCCTGTGTACTGCAAGTGGTTTGTAGGATGCTCTTGCCACCTGTGTGAGCTGGGCTTTGCAAATTGGAGTACTGGCATCTAGGGGCTGTCTGATCTCTGTATTTCTTTTGGAAGGGGAACAAGGTGGGCTCCTGCAGTGGAGGATGGAGGGCCTTACAGCAGGGACAGTGACCCTACCTAGGCTCCTGGTAGAACTCTCCTCTGCAAGCCCTCTGGGCAGATTGAAAACAGCTGTGTTAACACACCTTAATGAGCACCATCTCCTACTGTTTTGCCATTTCCCTCCATCAAGAAAACCAGGGAATGTAAAAACCAAATGCTTTCACGACTATGGCATCTTATGTGCTTCCCACAATGCCAGCACCTGAAAATGCACTGCAGCAAGCTGACAGCAGCTGTGCTGGGCACAGCAGACTGCACTCCCCAGCACTCCCACCGACCACTGCACTGTTGGGAGGGGACAGAGTCCAGCAGGTACAGGAGCCTTTGCTTGCTCAACCTGGGGACTGAGTCCATTGGCAGCACATTGAGAGATACAGAGTGCACTCCAGGTTTATGGGGAGTTAGAAGCACCAGTGAGCTACAGGCCCAACAGCCACAATGAAAGACTTGTAACTCCTGTTACAGGTGCTGAGAGGAATGTTCCACAAAGTGTGAGTGTTACTGATTCCTGAGTACAGGCACAGTGAAAGAAAACATCTTGTCCAGACTTGTGTCTGTTTACATCCAGGTAAATATTATCCAGGTAAGGGCATATCCTGTGTTTGACTTATGACTTCAGAGACTTGAGCTGTTGCATGATATGTCACA
Source organism: Parus major (assembly GCF_001522545.3). Taxonomy (NCBI): domain Eukaryota; kingdom Metazoa; phylum Chordata; class Aves; order Passeriformes; family Paridae; genus Parus; species Parus major. The sequence goes on from NC_031780.1 coordinate 91,803, forward strand.
GCAGCTGTCCTCCAACGGCCTTGGAGCCACTGGGCCAGTGACCAGCCAGTGGGGGTGGGGTGGCTTTATGAGATGACACTGAGAGCTTGAAGTGGATGGTGTGGGCAGCATCAGCACTTCCTTCTCACAAGAACAAGACAGGCCAGCCTTCTCATGACTGAATTGGAACCCCAATGATGGAAACCTACCATCTGCTGACTAATCTATTCCTGCAACAACTGCTCATCTCCTTATAAAACGGTGGAGCTGGAGTGTGTTTGAGAAACATTGAAGGTACCTAAAATACATCCCTTTTGCATCAAGCTAAGCTCTGTTTCCTGACCACGCCAACAGTAGATAGAGTGAACAAAATATTTATCTGCTCTTGACAGCAGATTTTTACAAGTTTGCAAGTTGTCTAGACACCTCTCTATTAACAAGCTTCCAAGCTGTTAACAGATGCTTGTTATTTCAAATGAGATGTCTGTGGTCAATTTTTTTCTCATAGGTTGTATTTCGAGAGATTTCTTTTGCTTTCTTCTGAATCCCCTCCAGCTGATCCACTTGCCTCTGGAAACACAGTGTTCAAGACTGAGGCCAAGTCAGTGCTGAAGTGGGGGGCAGAAGAATTTCTTCACACGTCCTACATGCGACATTCCTGTTCATACACCCTAGGAATGTTAGTTTTTTCGCAATAGGATGACATTGTGGACTTGAGTTCAGTTTGTCACTCGCAATAACCTCCAGTTCTTTTCTACATTACTGCTCTATCGTCATCATGCTGCACTCATTGTCCCTGTGATTATTTATTTATGTGGGACAGTCAATAAATCTGGTTGTGGTGTAAAGCAGTGATTGTGCTCCAGCTCCCAGCTGCCTCAGACTGGAGAAATACAAGGCAGTTCATGACTTGCTCCTACCACTTTACCCTCCAAGTTCCCAGGGAGGGCACTGAACCAGGTCAGAGCTCTTGGTCCATGGCAAGCCAAACCAGGCCCATCACTCCCTTAGCATAGCAGTGATTACCAGAAGTAGCCAGAAACAAAGAAACCAAAAATTATAATAATAAATAATTACAACGAGAAGCCAAAACAGTGGTGAAGATTAATATTGGTATTCTCAGCTTCTACTCTGCTGACTGGTATTTAAAAAAAATATTTCTTATATAAAGAAAGCTTTATCTCAGTTTGTTGGATGACAAGCTGCTGCACTCTGCATAAGAAACACTTATTTCACCCTTTCTTGTGACTCGTGATTATTTGACTTAGTTCCTCATGTCCCTTTCACGTCAGTTAAAAGCTCTACTAAGGAAAATGGCACTGTGCAGGACCCTAAAAGTTAACAAAGGGTTGCTAAAACTTTTAAACCCATCCAGCAAGGAGGCCTGCTTTCTGGCACGTCAACATGAGTGATACAACATATTCAGACGGAAAGGTATGTGCAACAGTCTCACTGCTGAGCACCTTCATTATCTCCAGAGTCCTTGTCCTAAGCTCCCTATGGAATCTCCATTTTCTAGCTTAGCACACAATTTCTGTCCCCTCTATTTAAACCGGGCATTGAAACAATAGCTCCTTTTTCTTTCTCTCTTACCTCAACCTAAGTAAATTTTAAGATGCACTTTCAGATCTCCAGTCCTTTCTGGAATCAGGTGAAGTGTTGAGGAGACTGTTTTCTCACAGTGCTGAGGGGCAGTCTATAGGGTTATTGCTGTTTCTCCTGTAGAGAAAGAAGGGTGAAACACTCTTACTGTTGCCACCGCTCTTACAGATGGAAAAAATGTATTTCTGCATCTTAGAGACAAATTTGGACCTCTCAGGGCACATATTCAGGTACTGTGCCTGAGACCTTACAGTGTAACTGTTTTCCCAAAAATGTGTTAATGTGTTTTCCTAAATGTAATGAAAATACTATTTTTTTTTTTTTTTCTGTAAAAGCAAAGAGCTTTTACAGGCAGTGTTTGGTCAAACTCTTGAATAAAAGCATTTTCTCTGAATGTGGAGTTTTCTGTATTTCCAAATTGTCCTGCTGTTTACTTTTCTTCCTTTCCTGAATCAGCTCTGTCCTTACCAGCCCTGAGAATTGCTGACACTTGTGCATGGGTGAGATCCTGGACACCTGACTTCCATCCAGCCACTACTAATAACCACAGGAGTAACTTGTCACCTCCTCTGCTGGCAGGTGATGGCTGCTGTGCTGAGGTCTGCCAGGATGGGAGGATAGACTAGCAGCAGGACATTATCGTCAGTAAAAGGGTCCCATCATATAGTCTGAAGTGGCCTTCGGCAAAAAAAAGACACATAAAGGGTCTATTTGGTTGTGTATGGCTAAGTACAACGTAATGTATCTAAAGAAAATTACCTGAAAGTGGTCTGCCAAGGGCTGAACTGGAATCTGCACTGCAGGACAGATTCCAAGGTGTTAGTGACTGTAGCTGAAAACACAGGCTCTGTGCTGGGGCAGTTGGAGAAGCAACAAAATGCTGTGCATTGCCAGGACAAGACAGAGACAGTTGTTTTGCTGTGATGTAAGCTGCTGGTGCACTTATGTCTTGAGTGCCGCATGGAGGTGCAGTCAATGCTTCTCACAGGATGGCTTTAGGGGAGTTAGGGCAGGCCCAGAGACTGGGAGTGGGGTTGCATAAGGGAATAGAGAGGCATGGACAAAGTTTACAGAGGCACGAGGTGGCAGAAAAGCTTAATAAACAACACTCACCAAAACTCACAGCACAGGAAAAAGTAGAACTTGGACAATTGTGAAAATTTAATTAGTCACATTTAATTATATTAGTAACTAAGAACTAAGTTTTGTATTAGTTACAAACTTAGTTTCCAGTGGGCACTAACAAGCCTGTTCTGTGGCAGTGGGGGAACCTCGAGAGGTTATCGCCACAAGGGGCTGCGGGGTGTCGCAGTGGAAGCGAAGGGGACCGGGCACACGCCAACAGCTGGTCAACCGTGCGCAGGTGCCGGAACACCGCGCACCTGCAGACGGGGAAGGGCCTGGCCGGGCCGGAGTTTCCACCACTTCAGAGAAGCGCCGGCGGGGCTGAGGCGAGCGGACGAGATGGAGTTCACCGCGCCGGCAGCACCCCGGGGCGGCCCGGCCCGGCCCCCCGTACCCAGCGTCGGCGGAGCGGGGCCGCGCCGGGCCATGGCGGAGCTTGGCTGGCCCCGTGCCGCCCGTGGGGGACGCGCCGGGGCGGGCGGGCGGTGAGGGCAGCGGGGGTTAAGGGCAGCGGGCGGTGAGGGGGGAGCGGGCGGTCAAGGCGGGGATCGGGCGGGCGGCCGCGAGAGGTCCGGCTCGGGGCCGGGGCTGAGCGGATCGGACTAGCAGCGGCGAGGGGCCTGGGGACGCTTCACTGCCATCATCTCTCCTTAGCGCCCTACCCGGACCAGAGGCAGAGGGGCCGCGGGGAAGCCGCGCTGTGCCGGGGTCGCCGGAGCGCCGCCGCTGCCTGTACCTGCACACGGGCCGGGGTGAGCGCGGCCTGCGGGAGCCGCTCCCTCCGTCCTGCGGAGCGCAGCCGTCTGGCCCGGCTCCCTCTCGGGTGCTGCTCTGTGGCCGCAGACTCACCTCGGCTTCCCCTCCAGCCTGCTGCCAGGTGGTGGAAGTCCTGCTCGCCGCCCTGATCCTGGTCTGCAGCTCCGTGTCCTGTGGCTCGGCGGGAGGATACACCGGCCTCCCCGCCCTGGGGGGCATCTACTACTACCAGTACGGCGGGGCCTACAGCGGCTTCAGCGGAGCGGATGGGGAGCGAGCCCAGCAGCTCGACCAACATTTCTACCTACTGAAGCTGCCCACTGCAAGGGCAGCGATGGCCGTGGGAGGGTGTCTCCTGGTCTTCCCTTGTGTTCTTATTTTGGTTGGCGTTCTGCGGGTCTCGTGGCACTTCCCAGCATGGCTGCTAATTGAATGCGCCCTGTACATAGTGACTGCACTTGGCACAGTGCCTGCACTGTACTTTTTCCTCCATTCTCTGCTGAGCGTTTATAATTCACCAGTGTGCAAAGAGAGAGAGCAGCTCTATCAAAGCAAAGGCTATCAGGGCTTCTGGTGCAGCCTGCATGGGGCAGAGATTGCTGCTGGCCTCTTGGGTTGCATGGCTGCTATGGCATACCTGCTCAGTGCAGGCCTAGCTGTCAGAGATTACAGGACAGTTCATGAACAGAAACAGAAGCCAGTGCACCTATAAGAACTTCCAAATGATTCCTCTACTCCAGTAATGGTCTTGATTTTTGCCAGTCTCCTTACTGAGATGAAGTAGTATGCTTTCCTTTCTTCTGGACAGTGCAGCCTTAATGCTACAGAACGCTCACCAAGTTGGCATAGATGTAAATATGGTAGAGTCAGGCCATTCCTAACTTGAATTTGCATTATTGAATTATTAGTGGCTCAAAGTTGATGCAATGGGTTGTCTCCTTCACAGGCAGCCCTTCCATCCCTCTCTCAGGTGTCCACTTCTCCAGTGAGGCCTTGCTACAAGTACTGCCACTACATGTTTCTGCCAATGAACAGCTTTTTGTAGCTGAAACCATGTTTACAAAAGGCATATGACTTTGCTGAGAAAAGAGCTCTTAAAAATAAGTGATCGAGGCCCACGGTTGTGACAGATAAATACTGCTTCCTGGTAGGTCTCTTGGAATTAACAGACCAGTGTGAACATGACATTTATAAGGCCATGAAAAAATCCTGAAAAACCTCGCAAACTCAGTCTAACTTGTGGTACAATGACTTTTCAAACTCTTGGAGAGGGCGCATTTTTGTATGAAATCGTCTTTTTATATAACATATATACAAGAGTTTTGCTTAAAAAGATGCCCTGAATTGGAAAAATCAGACAAAAACTTAATGAGATCAAATGGGTGATTGAATATAGAAGTATATTGTTTTTGAAATATGTTTTCAATGTACAAGTTGCAGAAATGAGATACTTTTTTTTTTAAAAAAAAAACTTTTATAGGAAATTTAACTGGGAAAAGTAGCACTAGAATCACCAACTTGTGCATCAAAATGAAATGCCACTTCAGAGCAGTGTCCATTATGTGCATTGTTCATATGATGATGGAACCACCACAGTCTCACAAATGAGTTCTGTCCATATTACAAAAACTAAACATAACAGAAACATGCTTTGCCTTGGACATAGCTCTTCTTTCACTGGCATCAGTGACTAAATCCTCAAAATTACCAAAACCATGGAACACTATTAGAACTAGAGACATTCACGTAAAACAGATGCCAAATAGGAACACACTAGGTGCTTTGGGGTTTGTTTGATTTCTCTTGTCTTTTAGTATCGAGTGTCTCAGCACAGGGATTTACATGGACAGTCCACTGTGGTCCTGTTTCTGTTAACATTACTGTATTTCCCCTTACTGCAACTACTTCTAGAACTAGAGAGAGCAAGTTCATAGGGCAGAATTCCTCTAGCAGGAAACAGAGATCTGGCTTAATTGGTAAGCCTAATTCTACCCCCACAGTGTTCTGAAAGAAGTTTTTATATGAAAGGCTGATGAGTGAAGTAGCACACAGAGCTCAGTGAATAATCTGCAGCACAGCTGCTGCTAGGCACAGCTATCTTTGACTGGGATATTGCAGAGACTTCTTCCAGCACAGTAACAGAATCAGAATAAGCTGTTAGATAAAAGTAAAAATCTTTATTGCTAAGTCAGCTGAAAATTCAATGCAAAAATACTCTTCCTTCCTGAACTTTTCTATACATCTGAATAAAGAATCAATGGACTAGTGTTTTCCAATAGTCTTACATTATTTGCCTTTCCAAAGCAATACATAGTGCTGAGGATGCATTCATTAGACAACCAACTCCCATACACAATAAAAACAGGGATTGTTATAGGTGCATGCTAGAGTGGGATACAGAAAATATCTCTTTTTTAAAAACAACAACAAAAAAAAGGCATGAAAAAGGATTATTTAGTAAACAGTTGGTACACTGCAGTATTTAACATGCGCCAGGTCACATGAGTCATTAAAAAAAGGTAACATTTTAAAGTGTGAAAAAAGAGGAAAAATACAGTTAAGTCTTCAGAGAGCAATAGAACAGCAGACAATGATTGCATGAGACCAAAGAGGTGACCTGCCTGAAGAAAGGCCTTTGGCAAGTAACGCAAAAGCCACCAGCATCCATCTGGAAAGAGTGCAGAAACCCCACAGGTCCAAAGCCTTAGGTGTGGCTCAAGGTCCTGTGTACCATGGGAAAGATTTCAGACTTCACAGCAGCTTGTCCCCGAGAGAGGGAAATACTTCCTCTTTCTTGGAACAGGATGTTATCCTCCTGTCTAACTGAAGATTCTGGTCTGGTATGAACAGTCTGTGATGCTGTCTCCATTGGGCATGTTTCTTGTTCTGAGAGCAACTTGGAGGCTGTCTCTTACCTTTAACACCTGGGCCCCAGCAACCCACCACTCAATATAACCTTTATGGGTTCCTTTTATAGAAACCTTTCTGGAGAGGAGAGGACAGGACAGGACAGAGCAGTGCCTCCAGAGTACCTTTCTCAGCAAACATGCTTATCAGCAGATCCAGAATTACTGAAGAGATGGACCAGTGAACTCAGCCTCACACAGCTGTGGCTTCGTGCAGTGTGGCAGGACTTGCGTTGCTTAGCAGGGACAAAACAGCCTGAGGACCTCAAGGTGAGAACGTCTCTCTAACAGCAAGTCTGCAAATGACTGGGACATTCTCAGTGATGTGATTATGTGATGATCACATAGTGTCTCAGGGAAGGGACAGCAGGGTAACTGGGAAGACACTTCCTCTACACCCTGCTGCGAGTCATTCAGTTGACTCGCTCTTTCAAACCTATTCCACCTACAGGAGTGCTCCTTGGGAGTTTGAAATCTAAGGTAGTGTTAATAAATAAGGTAGGGGAGACACAGAGGGAGGCAGGAAAAATAAAGGTAGTGGAGGGAAGCACTGTTCTATGAGTTTTCCTCACCAGACAGATGAAGATAACCCAGCCATATCACTGTCTGACCAATGCCAGAAAAAACCCCATTTCTTTGGATGACAGTGACCCTGAAACATGTCTCAGCAGTTGCAATCTTGTGTGAGAAAATCCAAGACATTTACATGAAAAAATGATGCCAGTGTCTTTGCTGACACCCAAAACTGGCCTAGGAAAAAGCAGCAATTTTTGTGATGAACAGGCACTGTTTTTAGTGCATGAAAAAGATTTTGGATGACTGGAGAAAAAGCATCACAATGCCATGGCAGAAATGGTGAAGGAGAAGTTTAATCCTCGGAAGAAGCATATGGAAAATATGCAGAAGCTGCTTGAGGACACCAGTGCTTGTCTTAGTCAAAGTGAGGAAGATTATTTGGAACAGGTAAAGTCAACTCAGCCTGTGCTGCCCAGAGTTCATAATACCAGCTTCAGAGAAATCTGTGGATTCTGCCTTGAGTGTAAGATAACAAGCCATGTCTTCCATGACAGTTCATACCCAGAGAAAATAGGAGCTGGCTGTATGTAAACCCCCTTTCTGCTTCAAAACCAGAAACAGCACTGGAGAAGTCTAAGTAGGAATTCCCGCTGTTCCATTCTGCCACTAACTTTAAGAGGTGCAGCTCAGAAATCTGCATGCTCCATTGCAGAGCTGTGTTTTCCTTAGTCCTTCAACATTGAGCTAGGTAGAGCCATCCATTACTAACTCCTTGTGGCAATTCTGCACACAATACCACTGGTTCAGACTGGCAAGGACACACTGGACTTTCCAAATCAGTGCAAGAATTCGAGACCTGATTTGCATTCACATGTGCCCCTTGGGAGTGCAGGGTTTGTCAGTTTTACTCAGAAATGAGGTTTCTGCATCAGTCCCGTACTGAATGGGGGCTGTTCCACAGCCCCTTCAGACAGCAGAAAGTGTGAGGCTAGTCACAGATATTTGGTAAAATTATCACCAGTGACAGAATCAAAAGTTGCATCCCAAATACATTGGGATGAACCTTTCCTGCATACTTACATGATGATAACATGAAAGAGTTTTGGGGTTTAGCATTAGAATCTTTTCTGCAGTTGTTTCTCTGCCTAAAAGACTCAAATGCTGTTGTTTCTGTAATTTTAAGAATTAGCTTCAACTCCCAGTTCCAAATGAAATAGATGTTTAAACAACCAAAAATTGTGAGAGTTTAAACTTTAGGAAAAGTTGGGTTGTTTTGTGATTACACTGCATCTAGCACAAAGTATAAAACGTTGCTCCTCATGCATGATAAAGATACCTTTTTCTCCTAGTGAGAAGAAATTCAAGGTGCTCTGAAATCTCACTAAAACTCCATTAGATTTTGTCAAAAGATCTATATTGACAGAATTCCACAAATAGTCTGCACAGTACTTCCTTCTGAGCAAGGCCCAAATTTGATCCAAAAATAGACAAAACAAGCCTCTCAGATCTCTTCAAAAGAAACTTTTAAGTTTTCTTCTTAAATATAATTAATGAAGAAAAGGCACTAGCCCACATTACAGTCAGGATTATTGCACCACTGACATGACAGGAACAGGTGCTATCCAGCTTTGTCAGAAAGGAAGACAGATCTGCATACTACAGAGGCAGTGGTCTGCACAACCCTTATACAAGATGACAACAACAGGCAGCCAACTTACACCCTGCACCAAAAGTCCTAATGGAAACACGTGGCATCTGAGTGCAGACTAACCAGTTCATCATTAGTGGGACTGTTTGAAACATTTTTTTCAGAGCTGATAAAAATGTTAATAAGATGAAAAGTTTAGTTTTTGTTTCTGTGCTGAAAGCTAAGCAGGAACAAGTACACTTTCACCTTATTTGTGGCCAAATTCGGCACACACTATGAAATGCTGTTTGCTCTGAATTTGAAATATGACTCCTTTTTCCAGAGGCAAGCAAAGATGCTGTAGCTGACAATGGAGAGGTTTATGCTGATGGAAAAGAGCACTGGATGCTTCTGCCAGTCTTAGAGCAGCCCACCACTGTTTACAGCTTGGCTCCTCTGACGGAGCACTGAGACAAACACAAGCTCCTGGCTTTATCCCATGTCTTCTGGATACAGGAAGCCTCTGCTGTCAAGCATCCATGATGAAGGTGGCCAGGTTGCTGCTGAGGTCGGTCTGCGCTCTGCAGCTAAGAAGCACGAGATCTATACATTACCTTAATCAACCAGTCCTGAGCTGATAATTCCTGTGCTCCATATAAAATGCATTGGTTAGCACCTGCTTATCAGTCAGCTATGTATTTTCTCATCCTGCACAGAATGATCCCACCATAACCCTCATTCTCCCCTACACCAGTGCTCATCAGAACACTGGTACCCTGAGACCCCTACTACCCTAAGAACATCCACTGGGAAAAGGCCACAGCATACCTGCTGTGGAGTGCTTTCTCCCCTAACCCTAAATAATAAAGTGCTGGGCTTTAAAAGGACAGCTTAAGTGCAATAAATAAAAGTGCTTGCAATTAATGTAGGAAACCATTCTTAAGTCAGCTTCATTGCAACTGGCTGTATTCTTTAAAGAAATAACCAAGTCAGGTGCTGGGGAGGAGGGTGGGACACTGCATCAGAAATATTCACAGGACTCCAAACACTGACCATTTCTCCCTCAGCAGCCTCCTCACTCCAGACACACATACACCAGTCCCTTTTCCTGCAGAGCTGGAAGAACCTCAGGGTTCAAGGACTTACCAGATAGTCCCTAACACAGAGCTCAGCTGCTGATCGGTGTGCTCATAGAACAACTGAGACCCTACAGAGGTTAAGTGGACAGCCCAGACGCTGGCCTTCCTGATTCTTCCTCAACTCCATTAAGGAAGCAGCAGGTGCCTGTACTCCTTGCAGATCCCAGCTCCCTCAGAGGGCAAGACAGCCCTTATGAAACAGAGCTTCCCGGGACAGACAGTGTGGGAGTGGTACTCGTAGAGTTTACAAAGCTGTGTCAAACTCCTCTGGCAGGGGTGCTGCATGTTCTTTCAGCTCATGATCTGCTCCGTCCTCCTGGTGTTGCTTCATTTGTTCCTTTACTTCCTCTTCCAGATCAGGTGGGACCACAAATTGATCATCTGGCTCCATCTGGGATGGAGCAGCAAAATAGCCTGTCTTCTTCTTGGGTGCCTCTGTTGCTACTTCAATGAGGTTGAGGCTCTCCTCCAAGGGCACTATGGAGCCATTGGAAAGCTTCTTTCCATAAAGACAACATGTGGAAAGGGATTTTTGGAGTTCACACTTCTCCTTGACCCCTCTCTGCACAGTGTTGCTGTTCACACTGTTCTGCCTCCGAATGATGAGTACAAGACCAGACTCATCCTCTGGCCTTGGAGTAGAAGAGCTGTACTCTGCAGCAGGATGTTCTAATTCCAGACCCTTTCCTTTACAACAGTGGATGTCCACCTCTACCTCTACTTTACTGCCATTTGTCATCACACCTTCCACAGGCTGCTCATCATCACTATCTAGACCATTGTCAGACTGGTTACTAGAGAAAGTGGCACTGGAAGGTTGGCGCTGAAAGACGCTTGTGGGGGGCACCGGATGTAGGCTGCAACGTCGCTCTTGTCGTGATAGCAAAGTGCCATCAAGACCAACAGCACTGTGTTCATCTGATGCAGTAGAGCCCACCTCACTGCTAACCTCAGAGGCAGACAGTTCACTGCTGAACTCTGAAGCAATTCCACTGCTACAAGAAGGTGTTGCTGCTTTGGTGGTGGTAGAACTAAATCCCCCAGGGCCTGTCAGAGTGAGGCTGTGCATCTCACATGTGCAGTTGTCCTCACTGATATTCAGACATACCACCATTGCACCAACATTGTCTTGGCAACCATAGCTTTGGGCTAAAGTGCAGAGTTTCTTTGCAGCAGCTAGGGGATCGTGTAGGTGCCGCACAGCTGAGACAGCTTCTGCATAAGAAAGATGTTCCCAGAGAGCTTTGTTCCCTAGAAGTAGCAACTCATCTTGTACAGTCAGTGGAATGGAATTGACATGTGGTTTGGGCAGGATCCAAGGATGCAGGTATGTGCAGCCCAGCATCCGAGTACAGCAAGTCACACCATTGACTTTATTGTCCTGCAGACAAAAGAAACAAAGCAGTAGCATTGGATGTGCTATTAGGTCATTTAGAAAGCAAACTTTCCATTGCTCATATGCTGGTTTGGAGCCTTGAGAAATGCTGCAGCACTGGAGAAGGGGATGTAGGAGCAGGTACTACAGCACAGACATTCACTATACCTGATGACCAGGTACAATAACTGCCGTCACCCATGCTGGCAATAACACACTTTTATCCCACTAGACATTTTGTTGCACCCTGAAGAATTATAGCAGACTATTCTGAAATGTGTAGCTAGACTACCTCCAGTACACTGATCAGAGAGTCCCACTGATTAGTCTTATGTGAAACTTATTTAGTACAAGTGAGATAGTGACTTTTGACTTTCTCAGTGCAAGACAGATTACCCAGATATTAAACTATTTCTCTGTATTATCTGAACTATTTCCCTCCTTATTAATATATAACTGCATTCTTCATTGTGGACACTACATCCTGAGGAAAAAAAGAACACGTAGGTAACTCAAACTGTTTCTGTAACCTGGATGTATTACCCCCTTCTGCTAGATGGTCCCCAGGCAAGCCTGGCAGCGGTCTCCCATAAAGAGAAGTGCTCACAACCCTTAGTCCCTTTTCCAAGTCAGTGTTTTGAATTGAATTTCAGTGTTCTTAATTTCTCTATCCTCTGGGTGTCAACACTGCTGCTACTGCCAAGAATGAAAACCCAGCACATGAGATGCACAGGGAAGTCTCTTAAACAATAATTTCACTTTTCTTTTTCAGAATCCATTGAACCAGTTTTTAAACTATTTAACATGCTACATTAATCGCATAGTTATTTTCAGTCAGAATGCTGTGCTGCAGTGTTACAACGCCTTGAAGAGCTATAACACAGTGACACATTAAGCTTATGAAAAATACTTCTACCTAGCAACTTAATACTTTTAAAAAGACACACTGAGCATAAAACTAAAGTGATTGGCACTGATTTCTCAATATCTTTACCGATGTGTTTTTCCCTCTCTTTGGAACTTCCCTGTTATTTCCAAGCGTTTAGAAAGTTAACCTTTACAGAGTTCTCTAGAAATAATTTTAATACTTTTGCATACTACATGTCATCCTGCACCCATAGTTCTTAGGCCAGAGTGTTTTAGGAACATGCAATTTTGAACAGCTAATCAGCAAAAGAAGCAGAGCAGGAAGCACTAGACAAGTCATTCAGAACCTTCATGTCACCCTCTCCCCTGTAATGTTATGCAGACAGCCAAGATCATGTATTTTTACCAAGCTTTTATGTGAGCGTGGAAGCTGAAGTGAAAAGGGTCCAAACCAACCTCTGTTATAATGGCTTTTTGCTCCTTGACTCTCCTGGCTTCTTCTGAACATTGTTCAAGGCTGAAGACTTTGGAGAGAGGCAGCGCTTTTCCGCTTCGGCACAGAACAGCTTGGCACGTTCCCACATTGGCCACCACCAGAGAAAAGTTGCTGGCTGGATCAGCCACCTCATTACGAATGTAGCAAAGGACAGCAGAGGAACCCAGCTTCTGCCCAGCCATGCCCAGCTTCCTGTTGGAGGACAAGGTGTAGGAGGCTCCAGACTCTACTGACAGGCATTCTGGAGGGCTGCCTCACCCCACCTAACATACTGATATACCTATGCAAATCCCACCAGGACCAGCTTGCTCACTGTCCTACCTGTGGGAGACCAAGAAGGTGTTGGACATGAACATGGTGTCAGACTGCTGTACCTCCTCCAGGAGCACATCGGCCATGGTGCACTGTAGCAAGCGTGGCAGTTCTTCGTTCTTGTCACCATCAAACATGCCATACACAGCCTCCACCCCCTCTGCAAAGCTCCCCAGTGCCAGGGATGACACACAGAGCCTGTCAGAGAAGCATACAAGCAAAGTTAGTATATCTCAAAAAAGTATCTTATTCTTAAAACCACAGCCATTGGGCACCTTGCTGTGAGCGCCATTCTCACAAGGCAGCAAAGCCACTGTCCCTACATTCACTAGTCTGGGAGATGTACAGCTGCATTTTATGTTTTTGAACTCTAAAACCCTCCTTGACCACATGCAGGAGAGGGCAACAGGCACAGCTGTCAAGAGAAAAAGCATCTTTTCTGGAGAGGGAAGGAGAGTCCAAGTGTACCGAGATAAGTGTGAAAATTGAGGCAAAAGGTAAGGTGGAGACATGAGTTACCAAGACTTAGTAAGAGATCTGGAGAGACAAAGGGATTATTGAGCTCTTGGGTAAAACAGGTTAGCTTGAGTGCTCAGCAGTGCACTCTGCCCAGCATCCTGTGAAGACAGTGTCAGTGTTCAGCAGACCAAAATACTCACTTATTTCTTTGGCCTGCCATCTCAGCTACTCCGTGACTCCAGAAGGCAGAAGTGAGTGCCGAGTCTGCCGTGAGGGAGGGCTTAGCATCAATCTTCAGTGTGGTAATGTGACTACAGAGAGAACAGAAGTTATGCTTTTCTAGAACCTGCTGAACAGGCCTTAGGACCTTGTCCAGCCTAGAGTTTTAGACAGCAGTCTGTGGAAAGAACTGCATCAAGGAGAGGAGTTAAAGGTCTACGTCTTCTGGAGATGTCTGGCTGCTTATTCCAGTGACACCTGGCAAAACCTCATACCACCTGAAAAATTCCTTGATCTGATGTTTCAGACTGAGACTTTTCCCTTCCCAAAGACAGTAGGTCTCAGCTGCCTCAGGCAGGGAACACTATCCCACTATGCAGTGATAGAGTGCTTTTACTTTACTATCCCATTCTCTCTCCTGGCAAGGGTTACCCTTCCCTGTGCAGGTCACTAGTGGGTTGACATGTCAATTGCTCACCTGAAGATATCCAGTGTCTTGTGTTCTAACACCAGGTTTGTGTTTCCACTCAGATCCAGCTCTTGCAAGGCACCTGGCAGTGCCTCAGGGATTAGGATTTCAGTTAACTCATTGCAGCTCAAATCCACAAACTGCAGTAGCAACAAACAACATGAAAATACTCTTTTGTTGTGTCATGTCATCAGTTACTCCAGTGCTCCTTACAAACATCATACATGCTACTTCTTGTATCTCACACACAGGCCATGAAAATGGATCTGACTTGTCAGAAGAAGAATGATTTATACGCAACCTGCAATAGCCACGACTCCAATACTGACAGACTAGGTCACACCAAAGATAAAAAAAGGCCTCTATATGAAAACCTGCCTAGCTATATAAAACTGCCCACTGTCTCAAATGCAAGAAACCAGAAATGTCAGAGACAGGGTAAAAGTGAATGAGATGATCTTTGATCAACTCAGAAAGGTGAGAGGTCTAGAATGCATATTCTGTTGATCAATCAAAGTCATAGAACCACAGAATGGTCTACGTTGGAAGGGACCTTTGAGCTCATTTTGTTCAACACATCTGCCATGGGCAGGGACACCTTCCACTACAAGATGTTGCTCCAAGACCTGTACAAACTGGCCTTGAAACTTCCAGGGATGGGGCAGCCACAGCTTCTCTGAGCAACCTGTGCTAGGGCCTCCCCACCTTTACAGGAAAGAGTTTCTTCCTAATATCCAACCTACACCTACTCTCTCTCACTTTGAAGCCAATCCCCCTTATGCTGTGACACAATGCCTTTATCCAAAGTCCCTCTCAAGCTCTCTTTTAATCACTTTAGGTAATGGAAGGCTGCAGTAAGGTCACTCCAGACCCTTTTCTTCTCCAAGCTGAACAACCCCAAATCACTCAGCCCATCAACACAGCAGAGAAGCTCCAGCCCTCTGATCATCTTCATGAACTCCTCTGGACCCAGTCTAACAGGTCTAAGTCCTTCTTGTGCTGAGGACTCAAGAGCTGGATGCAGCCCTCCAGATGGGATCTCATCTGAGCAGGGCAGGGGGTTAGAATCCCCTCCCTACCTGCTGTTCATGCCACTGGGGATGAGCCCAGGATGTGGGGGGTTTCTGGGTACCAGCGCATATGGCCGGGGCATGTGCAGCCTCTCATCCAGCACCATCCCCAAAGCCCTTCTCAGCAGGGCTGCTCTCAACCATCCTTCCCCCAGCCTGGGCTGATAGCAGGGGCAGACCTGACAGGTACAACACATTGCACTTGGCCTTGCTGGGACCTCTTGTTCTCTCCTAGCAGTTACTCCTCATTCTATAACCCAAACTTTTCCCAGGTATCTTCTCCATACAAATACCTGAATACGGGGCAAATGCAGGATTTCTGGAAAAATGCTGATTTCATTAGAGTGTGCAATAAGTGTATGAAGTAACTTGCAGTTTGCAACCGTTGTAGGAATTGCTTTCAGTTTGTTGCCGCTCAGATTCAGTTCTTCCAAGTGCTCCAGCTTACTAAGTTTGCTGAAAGGGAAACAAAAGTACTGTATCTTACAGACATGAACTTGTCACTTTCTGAAGCTGCAGATCCATAGGTATCCATAGACACTGCCCTTCATGAGCTACTTTTCTGATTTATTGATAGGAGACCAAAAGTCCTAAGAGATGCTCTAGTAAGATGCAGGGTTCCCCAAGCCTCGCTTGGAACAACAGACAAAGCCTTCACCATCAGTGCTGAAGGTGCAAAGAAATATCACCCCATCCCCACACACATGCAACACAATTAGTTACATCCCTTGGTCCCTCTGGATGGCACCTTAACTAGGACAGGAAAACCTACAGCAAACAGTACCCTATGCCAATCACCCTTAGCATGCTTCTCCTCACTTGGTGTGTAGAAATGTCAGGCTTTTTTCATCAAGCATCTCAATCTGACTTTGACTCATTTACTATCATGGGGAGGTGGCAGCTTCCTCCTAGGGAGCACTGTCTTGCCCAACAGCCTTACTGACTTACCTGGCAGGGAAAGTCTGCAGGTTGTTGTTTGCCAGATGCAGGATCCGCAGGTTTGGGTGTCCCACCAAGACAGGGATGCATTGATCTGTGAGGTTGTTATTAGTCAAGTATAGCAGCTGCAGCATGCTCAAACTCTCCTCCCCTGTACATGCAGAGGGCAAGGACTCCAGGTTGTTTGCAGATGCATTCAGGTACCTGAGGCTAATCACAGCAAGTGCAAAAATCAGACTTCTCATCATCCAAACCACTCCATTAACACCATGAAAAGGAGCTGTACAAACACCACTGAGGACAGCAGTATCAGACAGAAGGCCAGAAAATACTGTAACATCCCTACTCACATTAAGATTTGTGAGTCTACTAATGACTTACTTACTGGCTGTATGCACTGTGGATGCATACAGCATTTTACAGTAAACAGTGAGTACTGAAAAGCCCATGGGTAATAGTGGTGGAAGCAGACAACATAAAACTTTACTTAGACTCTTCAAAGAAGGGCTAATTCCTGTATGAATAGACAGTTGTGAGGAACTTGTTCAAATGAACTATGTTCATTTGAAAAGGGTCTCTCTAGTTCTCCAATGACCTGAATCTGACTGGCTTATTTTCTTTGCACTTGAACTTATGACTGCATTTAAAGACAAACTCTTCAGGCAGCCTGTTTTCTTGTAATTACACAGTAACATGGACTTCCTTCAAATCAGCTTGATGGCTTCCCTTATGGCACCTGAATAACCTCCTCATGAAGGGTACACCTCATTATCTCTTACACAAATGGGACCCTGCCAGGAAAGTCACACAGGTGTCACATTCAGCCCTTACATTCCAAAGGATAATGTAGACAAAAGATGTTTGCTTCTGACACTCACTTCAGAGCTTTGACAAAGAGTGTCTCTGGGAGTTTAGTCAACAGATTGTGCTGAAGGTCCAGCACCTCCAGTGGAATGTGTTCTAGAAGAGGTGGAAGGCTCTGCAGACGATTGTGCCCCACCATCAGCTTCCGAAGACTCAAGCTTCTGAGGATCCTAGAAAGACACAGGGTTTTCTATTTAACTTGGCTCATTCCTCTCGACATCCACAGAGTGGGAAAGGTAGTATTTAATCCACTTAATTTGATTGTACAGAAGGGAAGTATTAAAATACACTGATCCATAAAATGCAACGACAAGGCAGAACAACACACAGGGTCAGATGACTCAGACTCTCTGAATGCTTGGAAGCATGTCTACATTTCCCTCTACACTACTGCTGATTGGTATCTTGTGATGTGAGTTGATGTGCGTGTGCCCAGCATTCTCTCAGGCAGAAAAAGAAAACAGTCACAAAAGAAGAATCTAAATGCCTGTTGTCACTTGTAGGTAGAAAGAAGTGCTTCCACAGTGCAAACATAAATTCAGAGCTTTAACTAGTGGCTTAGCTCTCCTGTATTATTTCTGAGACAGTAAATTATTCTTTGTATAATATACTTAAAATTTTGTTCCTTTAATCCATTGGATTAGCTAAAATTCTCTTCTAAATTCTCATTACCACATCTTTGTCATATACTTTTGATGCATATAGTTTTTCTGTGACAATCACTAGAATGGCACTGCTGATCACTTCCTAAGACTCTTGCTTCAACTTCTCCAACCCGTGCTCTGCATTTCTTCCCTGTTAACTACATTCAATTTTAGTACAACTTGCCCTAGACACTGTGTCATTCATCAAATCACACCCACACCAAACACCCTTGTTAGGCTGAGAATGTTTATGCTTTGCTTCTTCCTAGGATAAATAACTGTAAAACTGTATTAGTTCTTGGCTCTCATTCACTGCATTTCTGCAGAAACTGAAAGGGAAACAGGGAGAAAGGAGATGGCTGATGGGGTACTATGAAAGCCACATTTGAGATCAGCTGAATTGTCCCCTTGTGGTAACTCCCTGTCAGAGGTAACAGATGACATTCATGTGGGATGATGCAAAACATATTAGGCTCTCACCTATGACCTGTGTTCACAGACAGTATGATAATACATATAAATCACAGCAGCATGTTCCATGTGAGGGACAAATAGCTGCAGTAGCAGCCAAAAGCACAGGATGGAATTACCTAGCCCCTATTGTTCAAAAGGCTGACCTAGACACTGGTTCTTTCCAACGTTTGAATACAGAGCATTTTTGATGCTGCATAGATAAAGTAGGTGGATTACATGTCGACACAACAAGGGATTAAGCAACTGGATTAGCACTGTTTCTCTCTTCCCAGACAGCTCATTGTAGAATAAAGCTCAGCTGTGTTTACAAAAGTTTTCTGACCTCGATGGAAGCTCCAAGAGTAGGTTGTAGCTCACATCCAAAAATTCCAGTTTCTTTGCTTCACAGGCCCAGTCTGGGACACACTGTAGTTGATTGCTGAGAAAAGCAAGTGGGAAAAGCTAGAAACCAGCACTCGATATGGAACAGACTCTGAATGCTGCATGATTTTAGAGACAGCCAAACCAAAAGCAACACACAAAAAATGAACAGCATCTGAGTCATGTGGAATTTATCTCACAGCTAATGCAAATTAAGCTGGTTCATGATTTGGCAGGGCATCCTATCTTACGGGTCTCACAATGCTGCTCCAAGGGCAGATGTAGGCAACGAAATCAACAGCAGAGAACACTGGCAGCTACTCTAAATATTTGATCCATGGATCTCCCCCCCCCCCCAATTCAGTTCACTAACTTGACACAAGTTCAATGGTCCCTGCTTGGCTTTTTATTTTCTGATCACAGCCTATAGCTGAAGGACAGAAAAGTCACCTGAAAAGGTCATACTGTTTCAGAAGGGACACTTTCACCATTGTTTAGTCCTGGGCTTTGAAGTTCTATTATGTTTCATTGCTCTCAACTTTTTTAAACCTTTAAAACCTCAAGAAAACTTTGCAGAAAAAAGCAAAGGTGTCCAGATACTTGCTTTAAATTCTGTTGTGTATTATCACTTACTGAGAGAGTTCTAGACATGTCAGTAGACCAGGAACCGGATAAATATTGACAGCTGTGAGACCTGATGAAGTAAAGCAAGTAAGTATGAGTGCAGAGCTTTGGAGAGAAAACAGCACAGAGAAACAGCTTAGCTATCAATTGAGACTCACAGTATTTCTTTATGGAGACTCAAGGTCACCTTTGATCCTTCCCACCAAAGAGTTCACACTTCATACATCTGCCATATGGCACTACAATGTCTCACTATCCCATTTCTCCATCTGTCATGTGGAGCACCAGAACAAGAGATAACTGTACTTTTCTTTGTGGGCTCCCAAATGGATCCCAGTGGAAGATGAATTCCTTGGACATAATAAAACCACAACCTCTACACTGTTACACAGCCTGTGTACACACATGCATACATGATCTGTAGGAGCTAACCTCAGAGGACCCTTCACGTACAGTTTCACCACAATAATATCAGCATAAGTATTTTTTTTTAATGCGTGAGAGAGAGCAAAAGGCTGTTTTCCTTTGGTCCCAGGGCTTCAAGGGAAAAGACAGGTGAAGAAGACAAAGAGACATACAATTGCTGTTGGCATACAGGGCCCGAAGGGAGAAGCCACTCAGTGTCAGCTCTCTCAGCTTATTTCGCTCGCAGTGCAGTTGCTCCAGGCTGACCAAGGAGCTCAGATCCAGATCTGTCATCTGATTGTCTCGTAAATCCATGTAAGCCACAGATTTGTTCCCCTCCAGAGTGTCATCTGTTGCTCTCTTCAGGTTGTTCAGCCTAAACACTCAGAGATGAGTTAAAAAGTCAGAAAATAGGACACTGAGCACTGCACATCAGTAAGAAGACAGAAGAAAGAAGAGGAAAGGAAGAATTCTAGTGAAGGCTAACACCAAAGGTGAGCACA
The DNA here is from genome assembly GCF_001522545.3 of Parus major. NCBI lineage: Eukaryota > Metazoa > Chordata > Aves > Passeriformes > Paridae > Parus > Parus major. Next base: position 111,533 of record NC_031780.1, read on the forward strand.
GTGAATGAAATGCGTGACAAGCAATGGTGAATTTCAGGCAGTGAATACAAACAAAAACATTTCCTTTGTCTAAACTGCTACATGTAACCATTTTAATGATTCCCAAATTCATAAGACATTCTGAAGAAAGATCCTGTCTAGTAAACAGAAACCAGGCCAAGGAGCAACTACTCTGCACAGACGCAAGAAGCTAATGCAGAGAACAGATACTAGACTGCCTTGCCACACACAAAAAGCTCTTTGTTCCTTCCTGAGAGATCTGCAGTTGGCAGCCTGGAGAATCAGGATCACATCTCTAGGGCAGAGAGGAAAAAAAAAAGGAAGGAGAGATCAAGGTTTTGGTACCTTGAGCTACCAAAGCTCAAGGTAACAGCAAATCACAAGAGGAAACTAGAGGCCTGGGTCACATTCAGCATCTGGCACTGCTCAATTAAGCTTGTTTTTCCAAGGGGATTCTGCACACCCTCAGAAAGAGAACTCCAGAAAAGCTAAAGAATCAGTAAAAGAAAAAACTGAACCTAGTTTATTGCAAAATGTACCAGAAGTTAGACAGATTCTCTGCTGTAAATGGCAAGTAGCAGTCTGTTCTACAGACAACTGCAAGTTTCACCCCTTACCTCAGGTCCACACTTTTGATGTGACTCATACGGTTCAGCACTGTCAGGTCCAGGGTCTCTAGCAAGTTCCCTGCCAGGGCTAGTTTGTCTAAGGTGACAAGTTTCTCACAAATTGCAGGCAGTTCACAGAAGTTATTGAAGGAAAGCCCAAGACAGCTGAGCTGCTGCAGGTTTCCCATTTCTTCTGGTAAGAATGTGAGGAAATTGCCATCAAGCCAGAATGTCTGGAGACTGCAACAGTGAAAAAGAGAAAGAATTCTGAAATGAGTATTGAACATCACATTTAGTATTTCCAGTGAATTTTCTTGTATAGTTAGCTGATCTCAATGTGGTTATTTTTAAAGAAACCGAGCAGCTAATTTTATTCTTATATATGTAAAGTTACTGAAGTACTTTTATCACACATGTAAATAGGCTTGGAACTTCCAGTTGTGCCGAAGATTGTAAGCAAACACAAGCAAAATACAAATCAGTACTTACGTTGTAGATGAAAGATATTTACTTAATTATTTGGTTTTCTATAAATGGCACACTTTAATCACACCTCCTACCACACTAATGCACTAGTAGAAGACTTTTACACTCTAGTTGCCCAGTCCAACACACACACAGAAAAGAATAAGGTAGCTTTCTGTTGTATGATGAATTGTTTCAAATGTTGTATAGCTTTTGAGACTCAGATCCCAAATATACAATTCCCTTATTATGATTATGTTCCAATAGAGACCTTTCTGTGTTCAGTGGTGGTAGAAATGAAATCTGAGGCCTCAAAAAGTTCTTATGAATAAGGGTTCAAGGAGTCACCTAGATAACTGGACCCAGAATTAAGCTATAAACCTCCAGAAAGTGTAAGCCTACATATAGCTTTTTCTTCACAGTTTGTATATGGCTAAAAGATCATTCTGGAAATTACTTGCTCACATACAGCATGGCCTCAGACACTCCTTTTTTTTAAAGATATAAGCTGGAGGAAAAGCAGGCCACAATAAATCAACAGTTCAATATTGATGTTCATCTATACAAATGTACTAACTCTGCAATTAAATCTAGTGAAACTTAACCTTTTAGGCATTTGGGGTAGCTACCAGGGAAAATGCACAAGGCTCCAGCAAACACTAAGACAAAATTTTCAGAGGGGATTGCTTAAAAATCCTCTAACATGAAAAGAAGCCAATTCTGTAGAACACAATGAAACATACCAGTGCTGACAAAAATCACTTGACCCCTGTGAGAAGTTACCACAGAAAAGTTATCTATAATAAATTGAAACTTCAATAGAAAATGCATCAGTACTGAAAACATTAAATTTAAATAACACATACAGAAAGTCAGACAACTGTACAGCTGCAGAAAAATGCACACAGACTTATTTAAGAAACAATGCAATTGCCTTCAGTGCTTCATCTGCATCAAGTTTCCTCATCTTTTCTGCACCAGCAGCTGTGATGTTTTAAGAGTGGTGATTAAGGGATTGCACATCTTAGTTCCTGACCTTTTGCTGGAGTTAAATTAATCATTCAGCCTTCATGGGGAAAACAGGCTGTCCTAGAATTCACACTTTCAGAAACAGTACCTGGACATCAGTAGTGCTCAGCTGAGGCACCAAGGATATTTATGACCACAGATGTAAAAAACATACTCACTTCAACAGTTTGCCAATCTGACTTGGCAAGTAATGAAGTCCATTACAGGAGATGTTAAGCTCAGTCAGAGTAGAGATCTCACACAGTGATACAGGAAACTCTCCCAGTCTATTATGAGACAAGTTCAGACTCTTCAACTGAGAAAACCTATTAGCAAGAACACTAATTAATTCACAAACCTACATGTCTAAAAGCAAAAATACTTAAACCAATCATAAAGAATTTTTAAGTCTTTGTACACTGGTGATACGGTGAGCTAACTCATTACAGGAGTTCCTGCATAAACTTGGGTTTAAGTCATTGATTTTTCTCTCAGTGGTCAAGCTGAAAGTGATCAAATACCATGGGTTTACTGCAGGAACTGATAACAACCTTCTACCCCGACTTGACAAGCTTCCTCCTAGTAACTCTAACTAAGATTAAGGTGACTAAAACGTTCAGTTAAAAAAAAAAAATTACCTTAAAAGAATTAACTACAGTAAGAGTACAATTACGTGACTTGGGAAAAGAGGAGCTGCAAACATTCACTGGGACTGTTCTGAGAATAAAACAGAACAGGGAAATCCCCTTTCCACACTGGGTGCAACAGAAAGCCAAGCCAAGCTGCAAAAGGGAAAAGCAGGAAAGCACTTGCTTCATGCTGGGAAAGCCCAAGACCTGCACCCAGAGGTCCTTGAACAAGATCACACAGCTACAGTGGCTCTTGCTCAGCAGACTGCATCCCATGTACTGCCCCAAGTGCAGTCACTACAGTCCCAACAGTGCTTGACAAATGGTTACCTATTTCTAGCTCCTTCAATCACCATGCTAGGTCCAAAGAGAGAGAAGGAACTAAGCATGGGGTAACATACAGCAGGGTTCTCCTCCAGGAGTTCCTGCCTCCTTCTACAGGAAGCAAAAGTATTGTTCCCCAAGTAATAACCTCTTCATCCCAAACTGGATCCACCAGAAATTAATTCACTGGGGAAATCAGTATCTCACTTCTCTGAGATAACTGCAAATTTCATGTAACAGAGAATGACTTCTTGGAAACATGCAGTTATTCATCTGCCTCACCTACCTGGCTTTTCCCAGGCACTGGTGAGTAGCTCTTATTTTGAAGCAATTGTTTTAATATAGGTCACAAAACCAAGGTTAATTAGCTTGAGGGAGACTATTACTTCTAGCTTGAGATGTCTTGAAATATAAGACTGAAAGATTTTGAAGTTGTTTTCTTCTTTATAGTGAACTACTTTTGATTCAAAATACTTGTAATGATCTGTGTAGGAACTATGCATAATATTTCTCCATTTTGCTTCATAACCTTGGGGGGATGTTGCTCTTTTGAAAGAGGAAGCATAGCTGAAACTTGGACATGGATTGTTTGCTTTGAACACCCCATCATACAAATTAGGGCACAGGCATTTTTGTTTGCTGTAGCCACAGACTCTCTTGTATTGCAACTGAAAGCCAAAGAGAAAAAGATGATATGTTGGTAAAAGCCTTCCTCAAAGGAAGGATAATGCAAAGACCTAACAATGATAGAAAAATCAGAAACACAGAACTCCACCACAGTACTGGAAAAGAAGGAAACAATGAGGATGAACTTAAAGATTTGAACTGTCTCATTAGCTGATTCAACTTTAGGAGAGGTCACAGCTCTCAAGGCTTGAGATCAGCAAATGCTTTAATAAAAGTGCTTTCTCAGGAGTTCTGCAATGGCTTTTTCTACATCTGTTCTTCGTGCCAAGCAATGTTTCTCTCTCACTGACAGAAGAGTGAGAAGCCACTCTGAGAAACACAACATTAAACACAACAGCACAACTAAAGTTTAGAATTCATCCCTTTGCAAAAATATCAAAGCAAAGATGGGAATTAAAGTTTCCAAAAGCTGAGGGAAACTGGTACATGACACAGCTTGGTCTGAGATTCCTTAAGCAGACTTCCATACTCAATGGGGAGGACAATACTCCAAAGCCTTTTGAGTTCTCCTTCTGTTCCTCCTTCTTTGCCTCACTAAGCTCATGTAGTGTTGTAGGAGGGGAGTGGAATGGAAATGCTACTCTTGTTCAAGCTGTATATATGAACCAGGTATTATGGGGGATAAAGATTTGTTGTGGCTTCTCAGGTTTTGGTTTGTGGTCTCACAAGGCATACTGAGACAGCAAAGAGATATGGAAACACAGCAGTGAATCTCCCATGGGATAACCATCCTCTGCTTAGCAGCTCAAACTGGTGCTGCCCTGAAATATTTCCAGTTTAATACACACTGTTCTGCCACCAAAGCATGCCAGCATAAATCTGTATCAACTAGCTAGAATGCTAACAAGAGACATTGTTAGCTAATGTGAGTGAATGCTAATCACTAATTAGTGAATGCTGACAAGACACATGCAGATCTAAAATGTGTGTGTGTGCACACACCTGCATATCAATGAAGACCAGATCTCAGTGTTTTTCAGACAAGGGAGATACCTGAAAGGCACTACAATACACAAAAAATAAGCTAGGAGATGCAACAAAGCAGGTAAAGTTATTTAATGCCCTTTGCTTAACTTTTTTCCTTTAGCTAATTATTTTTGTTCCATTATTATAGTTACAGGTAATAATTAGACTCCTAGTGCTTGAAAGTTGCTCAGAGGAAGAGATCTGATCATTGTGAAAAATTCTGCTGCTGGGAATTGACAGTCTCGAGGCACTGAAAGCACCGACTGCAAGTAAGCAAGGGTCCTCTTGTGGTGCTGTAATCTTACACGCATCCTAAAAATCTCAGATAGAAAATCTTTTCAAAAGGCAATGAGCAGCCTTATGTGGGCTACCTAATGCTACCTGTTTACTAAAGATTGTGTGAAGTGGGAGCTTCTTTTATAGGTTTTGCTTGTCTGAGGATTTCAGCATCATCAGACATAGTCACTGCCAGGAAAAGAGTTGAGTTTTTGACATGTCAGATTTCTTGTTGACTACATCCAAGTCAAAAGAAATTTCCAGCCCCTTTGCTGATCCTGTGAATCAAGGGTACTGCATTTTAGAAAACAAAGTTCTGATGTGCGTCTCAAAGTCATACAATGTATTTGAAGAGAAAAGTAGAAAGCAAAATCTGAAATTATTTTAAGCAGTCTCTCCAGAAACAGAATCTATTACAATTCAGCATTAGAAAATGTTTAAACAAGTTTGGAAAAGCAGACTAGCCTCTGGCTCTCAGTGAAACTGCAAAGAATTCCCAAAAGTGAGCAATTTTTTTTTTTCATTGTATACTCTAACAGATACCTGGGCATCTCATTACTCTGCAGGAAGAAAAATGAAATAGCACAGTAGTAGGCCCCTAGAGACAAAGAAAACAAAACCACACCCCTCCCCACCCCACCCTGCAAAAAAAAGCCCCTAACAAACCAAAATGACAAAAACAACCAAATCTCAAAACCACAACAACAACAACCCAAAACAAACAAACAAAAAAGCAGTTTTGCAGTTTCTCCAAATGTACCTTCCTTAGGGCTCAATGTATTCCAAACAGAGCCATTGGACAATATTACTACAGGCTTCCTATCAATTTTCAAAATTCACAGAGCAACTCCTTGAATTCTATTTAGCATGACTGGTATAAGTATCAACAGGCTAATATCCCCCTAGATTTTTATGATTTGGGGGAATTAATTTAAAAAATATTTTTGTAAGACTCCTTCACTTACCTAAGATGACTACATCATGCTTCCATACCATCACACAACTGCTACTCTCTTAAAAGCAGATCATCACAAGTTTCCAAAGCAAAGCTGGAGTCTCACAGGCCCTCTGCCAATTCCAAATACACATTAAGAACTTGCCGAAACAAGGTTTTTCAGACCTAAATTTCTTCCTACAAACACTTATTCACAACAGCAGCATTATGCTTTTCCTTGCCTTTTATTTTATACCCCAAGATGTTCTCTGCTTAGCAAGGAGCCTAATATTACTACTGCATCTTGTCCACACAAACGGCATGTCACCCCACAAGGCTTATCTCAAATCAGAGTTAGCAAAGAATCTGTGGAAGGGAGCTCATGAATACTATAAATTGTTGGAAGTTTATTCCTGCTTGTGCTGCCCAGGTCTGCTTCCAACCCCCTCACTTGTTAGAGCTTCCTAAAGATCAATTTTTTTACCATCCCCAAGAGAACAGGCAATACTTCACTCCTGTATCCACATGTCAAGGACTCCAAATGTAGAAGAAAAATGATTCTTTGCAGACCTGCAAAGGGAGTCAAGACTCCCTGCTCCACTTGTTCTCATAAAATTGTGGCGTAAGTTGAGGTAGGTGATATCTTGACTGTAGAAGAGGTGCTCTGGTACTTCCTCAAGGCTGTAGCATGAAAGATCAACCATGCTAAATCGCATAGACACAATCTGAAATGAGAGAGAAAAAGCTGTAGCTGTGCAACAAATTTTCTCTGGAAGGCAAATGGACAGCCAAATTCAAGTAGTAAACAAGTTGTAAGAATATGAAAGAATCCCTTGTAGAATCCTTGACCAGCTAGAGTCCATGCAGGAAATGAGAGTCCATGAAGTATAAAAGCCTGTGCCCTTTGCTACATCCCTGACAAGGATGCATAGCTGGATACCAGCCAGGACTCACACAAAGCCCTGCTCTGTACGTGCACTGGGCACGCTGCCTGAAGGCGAGGCTGTAAGAGAGCCAATGTAATAGAGGAAAACAGATCTTTCAGGAAACTCTACTGAGAAAGCATTATCTCCAAGTGTCTTCCAAAGGTGCAAGAAGCAACAGGAAGCAGTTGATCTTCCAGTTCAGTTCTTTGAGGTTTACAGAACCTCTGCCTGGCCTAGCAGCTTCTTCTGTACTTTTAGCTACTTCTTTCTTTTATTAGCTTGTTGAGGGTATAAAATTTGAAACATAACTTGTTATAAAAAGGCTTCATAAATTATGGTTTTGCAACATTTTATAATGTCTCTGCAAATCTCAGATGTCCTTTAATTTTGAGGTCTGTCCTGGGGTGACTTTATAACGCTTGTATCCTCAATTGCCTATTCTGTTTATGTTACATATTAAGTCCTGCACCTTTAAGACTGGCTCTGAGAGTGAAGGGGAGAAAAGAAGCTGCAGTTTGTGTTGATAAAAAGCCCTCACTCCCCTGCATCCTGCTCCTGGACTGTGCTGTCTGCAGCACAGACAGTGGGACAGAGCTCTCCTTTGCTTTTAATTAGTTTTCAGCTAGCTGAGGCAGAGAAGTTCCCCAGACTGTTTTTTCTTCTTTTTTCTTGGATCTGTTCAAACCTGCTCTGGACTGAACACCCAGCCAAACCCCGGGAGCTCACACCTGGAGCCCACCGGGGCCTGGGCCTCGGCACTTTCCAACACCGGAGGGACTGGTAAGAACCTGAGTGGGCTGAGCTACACCCCATGAAAAGGACTTTTCTGGATGTGCCATCTCTTTGAACAGCAAGAGGTTTTATTGTTTAATATTATTCAATTTCTGTTAAATAAACAGGTTTTTTCCACTTTTCTCCAAGGAAATCTTTTCCTGAACCAGTTGGCTTAAATTTGCTTTCTGGAGGGACTCCATTTGGAGGTTTTCTCCCAAATTTGCTCTAAATCAGGACAAGGTCTTTGGTGCTTAATTTGACATTTTATGACCTGCTTTACCCTGAGTTAATTTTGTATTTCATAATATCCTTGCTGACCTGTGGTCTCTCTGTAACTCAGACCTATCAGGGCAGCCCTATGAATGTCCAGGTCATACTTCAAGTACATTCAAGTATGACAACAAATGCAATCTCTAAGTTTCTACAGCTGCAAAGTCAGCTGGTCCCTGTGGCTTGCTCTGGGGACCTGTGATTAAGTTAGTCTGGTAGGTGCAGCAGGGGTTAAAACAGCACAGAGTTACTGCTTGACATTGTTGCACAGCTAGAGAGAAAGAGAAGGCTAACAGAAAATTCTCTGTAGTCCAGAGAATGAAGGAAATAAACCTGGAAAGTGTCCTGGGTACTTTCTCCAGCATCCTAGCTTCATCTCTGACTGCAGACCAAGCTTGCATCAGAATACCCTTCCTGTGGTGTACCCAGCACCCACCATCCAAACCACGCTGTCCCCTCGGCCTCACCGTGGATGCCTGCCGGTGCCACCGCTGGCACTCTGCCAGCGTTTCAAAGGAGATGTGGTATGTCTGAGCTTGTGCTCCAGCAGATGTGAAAGCAAGGGTGTACTGCCGACGTTTCATCTCTTCCACCTGCAAAGAGAGAACTGACAACAACACTCTGCCTAAGCACCAGCCATTGCAATTGACCTGAAGTCCGGGGTGAGGTATTACTGACCACCAGTCAGTATTGCATTTTGCTGAAAATACAGATGCAAAGTCACTGGAGAAAAACACAGAAGTAAATTCTGAAAATCTTTCTGCTGAAATGGATACAAGAAGTAGTAACTTCCAGATTTCCCATTCAGTGCATTGCCTACATTAATCTCCGGTGGACATTTCCCATCCCTACCAGTTCTTCTTCCTTCCCAGGCTACAGCAAGCTAACTAAAAAAAAGCCTTACCTTCCCTCCAATGAGAGGCAAGATGTGCATCTTCCCTGCATGGCTGTCCTTCACTGAGGACACAATGAGGCATGTACCACAGAGAGTGACCGAGCGCTCTGCCCACTTGTGCAGCTGAGTCTTTCCTTTGCGTACGTTATAGACTCCAGAGAGCAGTATGCGATCCAGCTGCTCCACTTGACAAGGCTTTTCTGAAGAGAAGGGGGACATTAGTATTTACTGTCCCTATGTTCTTCATTCTCATCCGTGAGTACAAATAACACAGCTTTAACATGCAAAAACAGCCGTTGCAAAGAACAAGCAGATGAACTGCACTTTAAAAAAAAGTCTTGTGCAGAGGACAAGCAACATCCTCAGTCAGTGCATGAATGGCTGAGCAGCACCATTTGTGCCTCTCAGAACAATGGTTGCCATGCAGTGTGTTTTTGATCCACAGGTAGTTACAGACCTTAGCAAACCCACGTGCTTGCCAAATATCCTTCATTCAAATGCAACAGAACAGCAATTTTAAACTCTTGTTGAGTCAGCTAAAGTCACAGAGACCATTAAATAAGTGATTTCTACTGGACTTTCAAGGAAGGCCTGGAAAATCAGCTACAAAGGCAGTGCCTTCCCTGAAGGTGACTGTCCTGGTTTTGCCTGAGATAGAATTCATTTTCTTCCTGGCAGATGGTACAAGGCTGTGTTTTGACTTCAGTGTGAGAATAATGTTGATAACGTTAAAAAAAATCAAAACATTAAAAAAAATGTTTCATTTTGTGCTCAGCAATGCTCACCCAAATTAAGGACTTTACAGTGTCCCACTCTCTGCAGCAAGCAGGTTCACAAAAAACTGCAAGCGAGCATGGCTGGACCAGCTGACCCAAACTAGCAAAGGGGATAGATCTCCCACACCATAGAACATCATGCCCAGTATACAAACTGAAGGAATTAGCACAGGAAGGCTGAGCACTGCTAGAGGAAGGGCACCAGTGTGATGAGTAGTATATTGTGCACTACCTGTGTTTTATTCTTCTCTGTTATTTCCCTTTTCATTACAATTATTATTATTTTCTTTCAATTATTAAACTGTTTTCAGTCCACAGGTATCACCTTTTTCCCATTCTCCTTCCCATCCCATGGGGGAAAGTAGTGTGTGAGTGAGAAAATGAGTGGTGCTTATTGGGTGGTCGGGGTTAAACCACAACAGTCCTTTTAGACTGTGCACAAAAGGCAGAGACAGATCTAACCAGAATGTGTTAAAACAAATTTGCTATAAGCATTTATTATATTGGTATAACAGTGGCTGGTCACAATGATGATTTGTTTGCTTGATTTTGTTGCACTTGTTCTCAAGGTTGCATTATATAACACCTTATCTGCTGTAAAGGCTGGGTTAAGTTTATGGTGTTATATTTTGTAATCTGGTTTGTGTGCTCAGCATGGTCCTTACCTCTATGCTCTGGTGCCATTTAGTGGAAAATATCCATAATGACAGCATTTGCCTTTTGTCCTCAGAGAGCCCACCTAGGAAGTAGACACTTCCCGCGTCCTCCTTTTCTCCTCCAGGTTAATTACAACTGCATTTGGGAATTTTTTAAAATCCTTGGGATGTTGAAACCAGTGTAGTCCTATTGCTAGGCACCATGAATGCAGTTCAGGTCTTTTTCAGGGAGAAGCAACTATCTGCAGCTACTCCAACCTTGTGACAAGTCACTGCGACTACTCAGACTGGGCTGGAGTCAGACTGCTGCCATACTGAACACACTCAAGGTCAACCACTCATCTCCTGGAGCCGAGGTACAGAGGGCTCGGAGCCCACAATACTCTAACTGAAAGAGATACTGCTGGCATATGAAGAGGTTTGAGCTGCTTCAGAGCTGATTGGCACTGAGGTCCAGCTGCTCCTGGCACCCTACTGGGGTGCTGGGCTGGATGTTTAAACTGAACCTATGTGGAGTAAGCAGGTCACAATGATCATACAAGAAACTAGAATAAGAAAATCATACTCCAAACATTTATCAGGAGCAAGCTGTAATATTGCTTCTCAGTTAGACAGCTAGATCTTCAGCTTGCCAAATCTAAAGCATTGTCTTGATGAATCTGGCTTGATGATCTGGCCTGAATCTTGATATATCTGGCTGAATTTAGCTGAAACATTTAGTTGTTTATTTACAATAGTTTTGTTTCATGGACATAAAGTTTTATAGAAGACGTCCTTTATTGGTGAGAAACTGTAAACATCCACAAAAAAAATTGCTTTGATTTCACCAAGCTGAAAGACCAGCTCTGCACTTGTAAGAAAACATTATTATGGGACTAAAAATGATATCCTACTAACTGCCACAGCAGCACTGTTCCAAGCATTACTATGCAGCTGCACTAATCCTCCAGTTTCCCTCTCTGCTCCAAAACCATGACACCTATCTTTAGAGTGGGTCAAGGGGCAGCTGTGGAGTGGAAACAGGTGGCTAGAACTTTCCTATGCAGACAGGCTGAGAGAGTTGGGGTTGTTCAGCCTGGAGAACAGAAGGAAGGTCTTGTTGCAGTTTTTCCATACGCAAAGGCAGCTTATAAGAAAAGCATGGAGAGACATTTTATGAAGGCCTATAGTGGCAGAACAATGGACTATGTTTCTAAACTGAAAGAGGGCAAATTTACACTGGACATAAGGAAGAAATGTTTTGTGGGGAGGCCCTGGCACAGGTGCCCAGAGAAGCTGTGGCTGCTCCATCTCTGGAAGTGTCTGGAAGGCCAGGCTGGGAGAAACCTGGTCTAGTGGAAGGTGTCCCTGCCCATGGCAGGAGGGTGGAACTAGATGATCTTTAAGGTTCCTTCCAACCCAAACCAGTCTATGATACCAAGTAAATTTTCTCTGGGTAAAATCCATTACTTCCTCCCTTATGTTGTCAGTTGCAGGCTTTGCAAAATTATTCTACCATCCTCCATAGCATTCTCTCTAATTCTTCCCCTACCTTTGAGAATCACTTTGTCAGCATTCACTTGTGCTTCCTTAAACAGGTCTCCTGAACACTCTTCAACCCTTATACTTTTTCCTTCATAGCCTTCTTCTAAGCAGACCAGCCACCCATGCTGACTGAAACTACTCAATTACATTTTCTATCTACTTGGTTAAATGAAGTTGAGTCACTGTTCATGAATTCTCATCAGTTCCTGCCTGACATACCCAAGCTTTCATTTTTTCCTCAGAAGTTCTCCATACCCCTTATCCTTGATGCCTCTACTCCTTCCAGCTGAAGAAACTTCTGACTCCCTCTTCCTTGCCCCAAAAATGCATGTCACACTTCTTTTGATCTGTTACACTCTGTGTTTTGCATAGACAGTTAGATAGATAGATAGATAGACAGACAGACACAGATAGATAGATGGATGCAGGATGCATACAATATATACACTGTTTTGTCTGTTCTTCCACACAGCTCCCAGAGAAGAAGGGGTTTAAGGGGCTTGTCTCAGCAGGGTGAAGAAGATGATTTATTATAAATGCATTTTTTTGACACTGAATAACCAAAAGATGGCTAGGAGCTTAGCCTGCCTGCCCAGATCCACAATGCAAGAACTATTTTCCTAAGAGCAGTTTGATGTTTTTTTTCTGAAATGTAAAAAATACCCAAGTGAAGTACTTACAAGTAAGGAAATAATTTCCTCATTATCTTCCCTTACCCTCATTGCTTTTATATCTCCTCTTAACTTTAGTGAATTCCCCTTCTGACTGCTGGCAACATATGCCCACAGGCCTATGCCTCTTATCTGTGGATCCTTGTGTATACTGTATCCCACCCAAACCAATTTAGCAGCCCCCACACCAAAATCTTGCTTCTGCAATCCAGTGCCCCAGGTTTCTGATGGCAGCCTGCCTTATTATAAACCAGCTGTCATCTTCACTCTTCACAGTTTAAAGACTGTGGAGGGATTTGACCAGGAGCATCCTTGCCCATACCCACAAACTTTTTGTAAATACGATCTTCACACATCTAAACGGAACTGCCATATGTTTCTGATCCCAGTGGGAGCTCTAAGTCCTCAGCTGCAATATTTGAAGCTAAAGACAACAGAGCAATCTTATGTCTTCCTGTGGATGTCTTTTCTCAAGTCATAGACAGGGTCAAGAAAACTAAAGAAGCGTGATTTTTTTTCTATTAATCCTGAAAATGTTTTATTTTAAGAAATGCTTACTGGTACTGCAGGTGCTTGATGTAGCCCTCTATAAATCCAAGAGGCTGATGACTCAGGCTTTAGCCAAGCTCCAGCTCATAGTAACAGCTGCAGAAACAATGACAGTGTGCATACACACAATTTCTTACCACTGTAAAAGCGAATCATACAGCTGAGATCGGAGTTTGCTGCCTCTTCCTGCATTCTGAGAGGATCATCAAAACCCAGCCCAGCCAAGTAGTCATATACAATCTGAAGGGGTTTTTCTGTGGGCTCAAGCCTCCTGTCAAAACATAAAAGAAAGAAGTTTGAGAATGCAAAAAAGATTAAACAAGTCTCAGTACAGCTAAAGTGTGAGGAATACTGACACACCGTCTGTTCTGCTCCTCTGAAAATGTCTGGCAAGCATGGACTCTTGGGTCTCTGCTTCCTGCTTGACAAACAGAGCTTAAGAACTGCAGCACTTCTGAATTACATCACAGAAAAGAAACACAGAGAAATAGCAATTGGCATAAGTCACTCACCATAATTCATGGTGAGTATTTCTATTTCACGATTTGAGGAGCACCAAGAGGAATCCATGGCAAGACACAAAACCAGAAATACTGCACAAAAAAGCAGGTGCTAAGTAATTAAAAAACCCTATGTATAATGCCTCAAAAACGTGAAAGAACTCTTCAATTTTTCTTCCAAATGCTACTTCCAGTACGAAAAAAAATCCTACTTTTGCAGTAGGAAAACAAATTTCCTACCCTCTTCAGCTCAAATCAGTGGCTAGATCCTTATGCTTTGGCAAGTTAACTCAACCAGTACATTTAAAAGGACAGTTTGGAACTATGACAGAGCACAGGAAGGATTCAGTGGCTAGCTTGAATAAACAGCAATAAGAGAAAGTTCTTGTGAAACATCAGATTTAGTATATTCAGAATGGAAAACACATTTTCTGATCCTCTCTTCTCACTTTTTCCAGAGACCCTGAATTGTGATTTTCTTCAATAAAAACAAGTTTCTTGCTAAATCACAATTTTTTAAAATTTATTTTATTTTAGAAAAAAATATACAGTGTAAAAGATATTTTATAATTTCTTGCTAAATCACAATTTTTTAAAATTTATTTTATTTTAGAAAAAATTATACAGCATAAAAGATTAAGCACATAAAATGTTAGGTAGGAGTTAAAATGTATTGTTCCAATGGTCTACTCATTATCCACCATTAAAAATCCCCATGTTTAATCTAAAAGTGCCCAGCTTCAGATTAGTCACTGCATCTCAATTGTCACCTCTTCTTTAAACAGGAGTTTATAAAACATGCCACTAAACATTTCAAACTTCCTCTTCAAGATAAGGTGCAGGGTGTTTTTAAAATTATTCTTGCTGTAGAGTGGGTCTACTTTGATTCAAAAGGATTTTGACCACCAGATTTCTTTTTCGTTTATTCCTACTCTGTAAGCACTAACATGATTGTTCCCTGTATCCATGCACTGATTTATTTAGTTTCTACTTGTCCAGATTTTGTCCTTTACTTGTTACTTTCCACAGTGCCTTTTCTCCCAGTCTTTCCAGTCCAACAGCTCACTACAATGAATGACCAATACCACTGGCAACCAAGCTTAACATTTCGAAGCATCAAGATCAAATTTGCTAGGTAGGACCTGGTTTCCACTGAACTTTGTTGACTTGCATACATCATTTATTCTGTGTGTCTTAATGGGAAACATTTCATTGTATATACCACTTCTTCTCACCTCTTCTCAAGAATAAAAACATTTCTGATTGTTTTCAGTAATTATATCAGAGTATTTCCAACTATTACTGACAGCTTTACCAATGTCCTCAAATAACTAAGGCAGGACTGATTTTATAAAATATACAACATTTACAAGTACCTAGTCATCTAGGCTTCCTTTGGAGTCACCAAGACACATCTCAAGAAGTAAAATGACCTCAGGTATTTCAAGCAGATACATTGCAACTCTCACTTCACATACAGGACCTCTGGATCAGAAGGAGGATTACTCTCAAATAAAGTTTATAGCCTGGAAAGGCAATGTAGTTGATGTGCAGCTGACCCAGAAAATCACTTCTTACTGCTCAATGCTCACTAAGCCTGTTTAGGGCAAGTCTGCTCCCTGCTTTTGTTTTACATAGAAATACATCTAGTTACTAGCCAGAAGGCTGTATATCAAGTAATCCCTTTCCTCTCTCTTCAGAAATTGTCTGTTGGAGCTCCTATTCACTGATAATAAGCTGATGTCAGCTAAGATGGAATTCCTGCACAATAAGTATGAAAAGCTGACTTATTAAATGGTTTCTTTGCCTGTTTTGTAGAATGGACATGGGACAAGAGATTGGTTCAAAAGACCGAAATGCCATCAATTCTTCCCTCTTTGCAGAAATTTCTTAAGTTCAAATGAAGGCTCTCAGCCCTTTTTAGGACTGTCTGTCAAGATTTACAAGTTCAGAGCCAAGTACATCTACAAATACGTATTTGAGGTTTATCTTATCACTTAATATTTTTTGCTATACACACAGATACCAGTGAACACAAACCCAAACTTTCAAAAGAGCTTTATAAGGTAATCCTGGAAATGACAAACCTGTGTATCTGTCTCCTATAACAGGCAAGCTGTTAGAAACTGGAATGAATAAATAACAGATTGCACTGAACAGTGCTGACTTCCAATACAGTACACTTGATGTATTGTATACCCTTCAGCACAGAATCCAAGAATATGAGAGATTTGACTGGATCTCCAACTACGTTGCCCAAGTTTCCCTTGGTTACCCTAGACTCCTATTCTTCTGCTATTAAAGCCTTATGCTTGCCAGGGAACAGCCTTTCCAGCGTGACCCATGGCTCAGGAATGTTAAATGCTTGAGTGTCACTTACAAAAAGAACATATCGAGTAGTCTGCATCTAGACTTCCCAAGGGAAAAACCAAACACTCAGACTTTACTATTTGGTTGCTGAAGGGATTGAGGTTTTTTTTGAGTACACACTGAACTACCTATCTGCACATCGGAATTCAGGGAACTGAATGAAAGTGGAGGGATAATTTGTGTTGTATGAAAAACACCTAAGTCACAGCTGTACAGGTTGCTCAATGCTCTCTGAGCTGCAGTGCTGTGGCTTACCCTCCTGAAAAACCTGGATATTCTATTGTACCATACCTACCCTTCCAGACATGAGATCTGCTTTTTTTCTTTTTTATTCTTCTCATCTTATACTTCAGGAAGAATTAATGCTGCAGGGTTTCAAAACGGTAATTTGAAAACCCCTTAATCTTCTTTCTTGTCCACATAAATCAAAACTGATTTGCTCTTTGAAGACATCAAACACATTTTTGGTTTTGTTTCTTTTATATGAAAGCCATGTACAAAAGGAACATTGGAGGCAATATCTATTCAAGCCAAATCCTCTACAAATGTACCTCTAGTGCCATAGCACCATTCCTATCTGAAAATCAATCACACAAGTAGCCCACTCTCTTGCACCAGCTAGGCTTGCTGGTCAGCAGCTGCGGGACAAAAGCCTTCCCAAAAAGTCTTCAGAATTCTGGAAGCTGTCTGTAAAACATCACAAGTTGTTCAAACCTCACTACCTGGCAAGAGAGTTTTGCATTTATGAAAGATCGACACCCAAAAAGTCACAGGAGGCAATAACTGGCCACTCTGCAGAGGAAGCAGAGCTCAGGGTTAGGTATTTCCAGTCATGAAGACATGGGGGAAAGGGTGTCTGATTGCCTTCTGGCACTTTGCTGTGTACTGGACCACACTGGGGCAGAGCCAGGTATGTGACTAACAATGCTCACATGGTCTCTAAATAAGGCCATGAGCAAACCAGCCCATTGCTTATGGATCATGCTCACACTAAGAAAGAGAGCAGTTCCCTGAGTGCTCTTGGAGACATTCTGGAGACCTGGAGGAACGGATTACTTGTCCAAGTTCTTATCAAGAACCATGGGATTGATGATGGTTAAACAAAACCCTTGACAGGCCACCAAATGGAAAACCAAAACCTGTATATGGAGTTTCCATATGGAATTTCTTCACTAACTTGGTCAAATCTGACAGATTCAAGAAGTAACACTTAAACTGCAGTAGGAAAATGCACTTTCCTTTCAAGAGAAAGCAATGTGGTGTGAAACCCAAACTGGCATGAGATCACATTAGAACCACACAAACTCATCCTATACCAAACACAATGAGCTCCAAATGCTGGCACATGTGGGAACGCATGGCTGTCACAGCAGCTGTGATCTGGCACAAACAGCCCGTGACATCCTCAGCAATATCACACATCAGGGACTGAATACTTCCTCTGCTTACAGCAGCTCTTCCGAGCACAGGTGCAAAGGCTTAAGGAGAGAGAAAAGCCAACAAGAAGGAGCAACAGTTTCAGTTTCCAACTGCAGCTCTCTGTAAGTAATGGTCAAGCTTTCCTATCTTTGAAGCATAAAATATTGTTGTGAGCAGTATCCAGACCAAAGATGGTATGCGTGTAATTCTTGTATAACCCTTCCCTCTGCAGGAAGATATAGGTTCTGGATGTGAAGGGTTACAAGCATAAAGAAAGGAGAAAGCTAAAGATCCTTGAGTGCATTGTTGAGTAGTTTCTTACAGAAACTGACTTGAATTCACAGAATTGAAAAGTAAACAGAATGATCACAAGGACATTGGTGACTATTTAGACTGAATACACAGAAGAGCTTCTGACATTCTTCCATACAGCTTTCAGTCTTCCAAGTCATATGCCAAACCAACATCTGCCATGCTCTGGAAAGAAAATCACCTGCTAATATTAAAAGGGTGAAGAATTCAGAAGCTTCTGGGAGACACACATACTCATGGTAAGATGTGATCAGATATTTAACAAAGTAATTTGTATTGTGAACATGTTATTAAAGTAATTGGTAAAGTTTGTTCCGGGAAGGAATTATCTCAACAGGGCACAAGGATAATCTTGAGCACTCTGTCACCCTTCATTGGACATGCAAGTAGATACCACTCAGGCCTGCTTCCTGCTGCTAACACAGGTGTTACTGAAGCAATACTGGTAATTCCCATTTCCCTACCAAGAACAACTCCAGTGGGAAGTAATTCAAGGATCTCTTTTGTGACAAAAACACTCTGACAATTACAAAGAACAGACACATCATAACAAAGAACTGTTCACAAAATTTATGCCAAATCTTGACCAAGTCCTACACATACCAAGAGGCAAAAAGAATGGGAAGTAATAATTTACACCTCAGTGCTTGCTTCCAAAAGACTGGCAGCAGATCAAATTTGCTAATCCAGTGCAAAATCTGCCACAAATCAAAGACAGGCATCGCTAGTTAGCATGAGAAAAGAGAGACTGAAAAGAATTAAAATGCAAAAGCCACTTCAAAAGCTAAATAAAGTCAAAATGTATCTCTGAACACATCTACAAGCATTACCTAAGCTTTTTCATGATCTGCACTAACGGGTCTGCTCTTCTTTAAAAACACTGGAAAATCTGCTCGCTATTATGGTCCAAAACATGCCAACTTCCTTACAAATTTTTCAAGCAACAGAGGTTTTTAGTTGCCTCAGTACCTATATTTGCGTGTCCATCCGTTCTCATACAGAGTTTCTAACTAATCAATCCCTAATGCTTATAACCCTGACCAAGGCAAAGCAAACAGTTCTAAATATCCTTTTCAAACAGTCAGTTTTAAACACGTCGTGTTCTCTTTGCATGTCCCACCACTAGTGTTCCCAGCCCATTACAGAGCAAGCATAACCCACAGTTTTACAATCTGGACACGTGCAACCTGTAACCTTCACTATCAAAAATCCAGCTACTAGCTCTGTACAAAATGCATTGTATCTACTATTTAGCCTTTAAGTAAGGAGACCACAGCAATTATTTGCCCCTGAAAACAGAAGTGGCAATTTTATAACTGAATCTTAAGTCCAGAAGAATCAGTGCAAAGTTTAAATCCTAACAGACTGAATAGGAGCTTCTAAACCTAGAGGAGTCCATAATACACAGCATAAAGTTCATGCACATTAAACCCTGAGCCATTTTTTTTCAGCCTAAATTGACTTCAGGCATAAAATACAGCATCTGATGCTTAAGCCTTCTTCATATAACCCTTGGTACACTTTCTGTCTGCCTTTAATTTTTCAGCTGGCAACTCTTCTCGGCAAAAGAAATTACTAACATGTAAATATTACATTACATAAATTGCAAAAGCACCTTATTTTGCTAATTCAAAATAATTGTTTACAGTCTCTTAAATAGATTAGGTTATGCAGATGCTAAAATCCCCGTAACAACACAACAAAGGAATATATGAACTGGTGCCTCTACCCAGAAAACGAGGACAAGTTTCTGGCTGGAGCAACAATCAAACCCTCCCCGTTAAAACACATAACTAACAGAGGTGTGTAACCTCTATTTCACCACTATCTAATTTTTATGAAGTGTGTGACTCAAGGCTGTACCTGACTGCCAGCTATTACCTCTGCCTGTTCCCTACCCGCCCTGCCAACAGGCATAGGCACACGATGAACAGAGCCCCGCGACCCTATACAGAACATTTCTCAGTCAGATTTACCCTTTCTCGGCCCTCACCTGACCAGGTCTCCATGAAGCTGCAAAAAGAGGTTTTCCCTCCCTTCTCCGTCACAGATCTCCGAGGCTTGGGTGTCCACTGTGCAAAGGACCAGGCGTAAGTCCGAAGGAGCCGCAGCTGCTGAGTCTCTTCCATAAACATACACGCAGCCTCGTCCGACGTCCCCTTTCAGCCAGGTCCTCTCACGGGAACCAACCCGACTCCTGCCCTGGCAGCTCCTGCCCCCGGTGCGCTTCGCGTTCCTCTGCAAGGCAGCCCAGACCCGAGCGTCAGCACCGCCCCGGGCCCGCACCGGCCCGCTCCGCACAGGCAGCGACCACCGGCATGGGAAAGACCGAGGTCGGGACAGACAAGTGCCCCCGGCGTCCCGCAGCCGACTCCCTCCGTCCCTCCTCCACCCCACCGAGTCGCCCGGAGCGGCGGAGGCCTCGGTCCCCTCCTCACCTTCAGCACCCGGATGCCGCCGCGGGGTCCGGCCCGGCCCCCTCGTGCGCCGCCCGGCGCTGCCGAGTCCTCTTCGGGCTCCTGCGCCTCCCTGGGCTCCTGCGCCTCCCTGGGCCCCGGCCCAGCGCCCGGCCCCGGCCCGGCCTCCCCCATCGCCGGCCGGACCCACACCCCGGGCCTCCGCGGCCCCGCCCCGGAAGCGAGCGGGCTGTCCGGCGCAGGCCCCGCCCCGGCCGGTGCCGCTGCTCCCGCCGGGCCGGCTGCCCGCAGCTCCGCGTCTGCGGCCGCGGCCTTCCACCAGCGAGAGGCCAGCCGGGGAAAAGGCAAAGCTCACGTCAACGCTGCGAACGCACCTGTCACCGCTCGCCCTTCTCGGAGCTCCAGGGTCTGTCAGCGCCCCGCAGCTGGAGGTGCACTGCTCAACAGCCGAACGTCACCATTCTCCCGCTGCCCTGCAGCTCCATCGCGTAAAACTTAACTAGTGCCTACTACTAATAATGTCATTAACTACTAGTGACGTCATCATCTACCAGCGACACCATCATGACACAGTCTGCAAGAATGTTAGTGGTTTTGGGAAGCCACTGCTTCTGCCCCAGCAGCTTCAAGCACACTCCCACCTTCTCCACAGTGAAACTACACGTCTGAAAAGATATGAAAGGCCATCTAGTGAAATGCGACTGTGACTAGAAAACACAAAGCAGGCACTTGTGGGACAATCCTTGTCCAGAAGGCATATGGAGTACATGAAAGGGGTGTTTTAACGAGCTCCCAGAGCAGGCTCCAAACACATTCCTTGTGTTCAGATCCCACCACGCCTTTCTAGCATCTGAACAAGCACTGCTGCTTGTAACTTGACACGCTCTCTCTCAGGATGGTATTCCACAGAACTGCTCAAGTGTTTTGCAATTGTCCACTCATCTTGGTCTCAAAATTTCTTGTAAATTTTTTTCAAAATACGGCCTTATTATTTTGCATCATCTGACGTTGCCATGGTCAAACATTAAGAATCAAAACATTCTATCCCACTGTACTTGCAGAAAGCAACAAGGCACAGTTTTAAATCATTGAATATTGACTCATTTTATTAGTCACTTCATAATTTGTTTCAACCAAAAGACAATACATACAGCAGAAGTCTAATGCATCCCATGTAAATGTTTACATCTGTTAAGCTCCTCACTCACCTATGACTCAGCATTTACTTAGATTTTTCACATCTCAAAAATAGGTCTCCAGAATTTTGACTGCCAACAGGTACCCTGCCTCAAATGGCATGTTTTCCACTTTAAATTTGGTGGATTTGTTGGGGGTCTGTATTTAAGTAGTTTTTTGTTTGCTTTTCTTTTTTTCTCTATACTGTCAAAGAGGTAGGATGGGCTCTGTGTAAAATTTAAATTACAACATCATGAAAGAAAAAGGAATATACAGGAATAGAGTGAAAGTTAAAAGGGAAGAAGTCCAGCAGCTCCTTCCCTCACAGCCTCCAAACAGAAAATGAAGACAAAAAAGTGCACCAGCGTCACTGCTGCCGCGGCTCACAGCTAGTACCAGCCTTAGGGAAGGCACTGGTACCTTTCCCAGCTGCTTCAGTATCTTCTGAGTTATAGATCCAAGGTACTGTAAAGACAGTCCCCTCACTGCTATTGCTTCAATAAGTTGTTCAAGGCCATATTTTGTGCCATCAAGACCTGGACAGTCGACTTTTAGGACCTTTCCATGTCTCCTCCCCCTTCAGGCCCATTATGGCCTGTTTCTGTCATTTTTTGACTCAAAATACATTCACTTGGCAAAGCAGATATCCCGTGTCTCCCGGTTCCAAAGCCTCCCATGCAGATACTAGTAAGATTAGCCATGAAGTCTGTATCTTGCTGCCTTTATATCCTCCTTACACTGAAGCAAGGAAAATGTTGACCAGACCTGTAAGAACTGGTGCATTCAACCAGTGGGAAGAGGACTCGGTGTATGCTTGGAGTGCCTCAGATGTGTGAGTACTCTCCAGAGGAAAACCACAGCAGCAGCACAGAGCTTGAAAAGCACATGGGGGGTCAAGGAACAAGCAGCATTATCTGGGTATTGCAGATAGGGGAAGGTGTGAAGCCTGGCCTTCCTTCTTGTGTAAATGTCAGCATCCATCCCTCAGGGAGGAGGGGAGAGCTCCAAGGACAACTGCAACTGGAATGTTTGGCTGCTACAAAAGAGTACTTCATAGCCAAGGTATGGCTTCCTGCAAAACATATTTTGGGTACACGCATCGCCTCCTCCAGCTCGACTCAAAGACATGACAAAATGCCCATTTCCCCACAGACAG
The DNA here is from genome assembly GCF_001522545.3 of Parus major. Lineage (NCBI taxonomy): Eukaryota > Metazoa > Chordata > Aves > Passeriformes > Paridae > Parus > Parus major. The sequence goes on from NC_031780.1 coordinate 133,821, forward strand.
TACAAGGGTGGCTGAAGGAGCCAAGAATACAGGAAGAATTCACCCTGCAGGCTTACCAGAGACAGACAACAAACCCCAGCTGCTCTAGGGGACAGAAAACAAGCATGACAAGAGGGACAACATACACTGTTCCCATGACTGCTGCAACAAACTGGCCAGGCGAGAGACCATTTTCTTCTTCCTTCCCATCTAATTTCCTGTACCAGTGCTCTTTCCCAGCAAAACCAAAGGGAGAGCGAGGCATGCTGGCTTTCAGTACGAGTGACCATGTACAACTCTGTGAAGAGAATGGGAGAGCTTATGAGGAGTTCAGGAACCAAGGCAAAGACTTCCCATTAGCTTTTTATCTCAGAGCTCACTGGGGTATGGATTTAACATACTCAGTCTTCAATATTGAGTTTGAGCTAGTGGGGCAATGAATAGCCACAACTGCAGTGAAAATGATTAAGCTAAATGCTCAGCACCAGAAATGGACCCTGATTCAGCCATTTCCTGCAAAATGCTTGTTTCACGATGCTTCTAGCTAAGCACAAGATATATCTCACCACTGATAGCCAAGGCATGACCCTACCACAACCCAAAGTTAATTTTAAGGAAATCATACATTGTTCTTCTAGATTTTGTAACCCTACACTGATGCCAGTTCCAGGAGAAAAAACTTTTTGCTAATCCGAAGGCCAAACCAGCTCATTTGGTAAAGTAGCAAAAATACCCTTCAAGAGAAGATAAAGTTACTCCACTACCCATGGACCAGCACTTAAATCAGTGACAGTCAGGCCTACATTACATTGCTTAATGCAGTTACGACCAGACCAGACTGAACAACCCTTACGGGCCTCCTGCTCCAAATTCAAGAACAGGTCTTCTGTTTTCCCTAAGTACACTGTCAATCACTCTTGCAATACTTTTTGCAAGAGCTCTGGAGCCCAGCATTAGCACTTCTGTGGACACAAGAAGCTAAGTCTAAGCTTGCCCTTAGAGCACTCAGTGATCTGGAAAGCCCTGGAACAAAACTGAAGCAGAAGTGCCCAACCTTCAGCTTACTAGCACACTCACAAATGAAGTTCTAATACATATCATGTCCTAAAGAGCACTGAACATCTGAAGTTTGTCACACTGTGCTTTTGTCTGTCTTAAACATAACCTCCAAGAGACTGCCCAGAACTGCACCACCACCCACAAATTCCCACAGGGACACCCCTGAACACAGCTTTCTATGAGCTCAGAGGCTGCCAACCAGACCTTGCATCTTTGGATCCAAATACTCAAATGACTGGCTTCTGTTCAAAACACAGTTTAGTTACTTTCAGTCTGAACCTGAACTGGCACATTATTCTGAAAAGGGAGCAAGGATCAACTAAGTAAAAAAATGGGAAAAGGTCTCTTTAAACTGCATGGTCTTTATTTCAGTGCCAATATTACAGATACAACACAAATATCCCAGTCAGAAGTAACTCAAATGGAACCCAGGGGGTCTACAACAGGCTCTGGAAATAAAATTGGGGAGAAGTTCTGGAATAACCAGGAAGAGCAACTTTGCAGCATAGTCTCTGGTGAATCTCCCAGCAGGAGCAAAGCTCTTGCCCAAAAACTGATCTAGAAAATTGAATGTGTCTTTTCTACCCATAAACCACAACTAACATGTTGAAAGACTTTGAAACTATGTGGTAGAAAACCAGCTGCTCCTTTTATCTCTACAGCTCTCATAACTCACTTCACTTTCTTGGAAAGCTACAGAAGACTCTGCGTTTGCATGGCTGTGGCTACTGATGGAAGGAAAGAAAATTCAGGTGTAAGGGCTTAATTTCCAAGTACAGCACCAAAGCAATTTTACCAACTCTTACCAGCACCTCTTCTCCTGCACTGTGTCCCAGGTTTGCAGATGAGCTCCAAAGGCCTCACTTGCTCTTGGTATGCAGCACATAACTAAGAAGTGGGTGTATACAATAATGCACTGAGTAGGTCATAAGAAGCCTCCAGCCCCTTAAGACCTAGGGGATACAAGAAGAAAGAGGCAGGGCAGCCTGACATTCCCCAAGACCCCATCTGAGTTCCAGATGGAAAATGGCTGAAGGAATCCAGCTAGAAATGAATGACAACACACCTTACCCACCCCAGGGGAAAAAAAGACAGCAGAAAGAAGGAGCAACTGCTCACTTGCTGCAGATAGAAGAAAGTTTCCCTGCTAGAAATTCCAGACTTCTCTTCCAACCAGGCTGTGTTCCTTTTTGAGGGGGAAGAAGGGTGGGGAAGGGAAGAAGGGAATGTTGCTTCTGGCTGTAAATGCATGTGTGAGGGAGTGCACAGTAGCCTCCACAAGCCACCAGCCTCATCAGCAGAGGAGAGGAGATTAGTCTTAACAGATATGCTTCAAAGTCAGCAATCACTTCAGGAAAATTCCTCCTCATCAGCAGGTCTCATTTGTTCCCCATGCCCATGGTGCAGTTTGGGGGATTGCCAAGGATCACAACCTTCTTCCCAGAGTTCTTTTGATTGGGTGGGATGAGAATAAGAATGGTGCCAGAGCCTCATTGCCAAGACTGAGGGGGGAAGTTGTTGACTTCTGCTAGATCCTGCATTGCTGAGCCCTTGTGATTATATGTCAACTTGATCCGCATACGCAGTTGTTGCTATAAGAGAAAAGGGGGAAACAAACAAACACAAACAAAACAAATTCAGGTCTTCATTAAAGGTCAGAGACTTCCACTTCATCCAGTTCCCCTCCCCCAGCCCATGAATACTCAACACAAACTTTTCCTGACTGCAAAAGCTTGCTGGGAGTATGTACACGGTGAGCTATGACACTGCAGATAAATGCTCAGTCTGGTAGGACATTGATTAGTCACTGCAGTTCTCAGATCAGGTACAAGCTCTTAAAAAAGTTATGTCTGTGTCTACACTGGCCCTGCTCTTGCAAGCACTGAAGTCCTTGATCACAAAATTAACCACCTTCAAATTCCAGTTAACAACAGAAGAAAGCAGGTGGCAGATCTCTGCTGCACTGCACTTGGGCTTGCAGGGAGAGATGGGCTGTCAATTCAATGCAGCAGTCTGCAAACTTCAAACATTGCACAGCTCAGCAGCACTGTGAAGGAAATCGCCTATGAAAGACTGGAAACAGAATCTCCAAGAACATTCCCTTCTGCTGCAAGTAAATGACGAAATAGCTCAAAAGTCACTTTACACTGTCATTTGGCTGTCACCCAGATACCAGGTGGCCCTTAAAAACAGTTAGAGTACAGCATGCTCCAGTCAGGTTCCCTATTCTCCTCTCAAAAAATCCAAAAATGAAAAGCCGGAGGGTGACTATTTCTCTCTCTTTTCTCCATACCTACAAGCAAATACACAAAAGGGATAGCAGAGGGAAGAAAGGAAGACAATGACTGCTTCAACCAGGCTCAGGATAATAAAGTTATGCTGTATCACTAATAGTTCAAAATCATCACTGTCATGTTTTATTTTATTTGGCATTTTGGAAAACTAGCCATTAGTTTAAATCCAGCATGATGACTCTATTTTGCACCTCTGTACTCTGAAGTGTTCCTAGGAGTTGTGGCATTCCTACAAGAAAGCATGCCACTACTCTACGTGTGTTTCATCTTGTGGGTCGCATTATGGCACATTATGGGAAAACACTCAAATCCTCCAAAGTTCAGAAAATAACTTTCAAGGTGATCTTTGAAAGGTGCTCTACAGCACCACAGAGAAACTGGTATCAGACGTATAGAAGACACAGAGTAATTAGTCTTGTGGCTTAATATAGGCAGAGATGAAGATGAGCAAACTACATGGAAATAAAGGGAGATGAATGGAAACCACAAAATCTGTGCACTAGAAGACTGCCATTCAGTGAAACTTGGGCTGAAATTTGTGAATTTTTTTGTCACTTGTACATCAATCTAGCAGAAATACTTTACATCTAGAGCAGTACATAGCCTATGAAAAGCTTCAGATGTTTTAAGTTCCTAGAGTCATTTAAGATCATAAGGCCGTCTCAAAGGAAGAAAGGTGATCTCAATTTTATTTTTCTCTCTGATGTCATCTGAGAACTTGCAAACCCTCTTAAGGAAGAAATGTGGGTCAAATCCCTCCCTCCCCCTTAAGTCTGTTGTGTCCCAGTCTTGAAGCCTTTCTCTGAAGACTAAAACAAATGGAATTACCATTACATTACACCTAAAGATTCTTTCCATCAACTATTTAAAATGATACTCATCACATTAAAAACAAATGAGACCACTTGACAGGCAATTTTAAGAACATGGATCAAGCTACTTTTTTGTGTAAAAATATTTTAATAATACCACTGCAGATAGCAAGAACAAATGTTGAGTATCTTTATGTGTCAAGATGCTTGCCTTCCAAACGTCACTTTTACAACCCACAGAAACACAAGGTTTAGCTCCTCTGACCATTTGAGAACTTAACAAGCACTGCGATGCAAGATGTGAATAAATTCAAGGCAGCAAAGCTGTTAAACTGTTTTAGCAGTGTAACCAAATAGAAGACCAAACCTGTGTCCAGAACCTCCTGTGTTTTTCATAGCTTCTTCCTAACTCTAACCAAAATGACTGCCATGAAAGACATATCATTCACTCTCATCACTCCCTACCTCTCATCAGAGATGCATCCCTGGCTGCCACTAAATGAATGATTACAAGACAGTATCTTCAACAATTCTTCTTGAAATCACTCACCTTCTGTGGATTCAGGACTTTAATGACCTGTGTGATGGTCCCAGAGTTAAATGCAGGGATGACACTGCTGCTGGGAGACAGAAGCTGCAGCTGGAATGTCTGAAGACAGGGCAAAAAGAAAACAATTTGATGCGTAATCAAGTAAGAAGTGACTGGTTTGCAAGAAGTGACAGAAAGAAAGCAAGGAAAATTAAAAGTTCGGTTTCCGGCCCTGAATTATCAGTTCTTGAACTCCCCATCTTGTTCCACAGGAACAACACATTCACTGGCCCACCTACTTTCTATGCACGTAGGATCCAGGTAACACAAATAATAGGAGGTGAGGGTTTACTGCAGTGTGCCAAGATCAGCAGCAACACTTGGTTCCATGTGTTGCACTCAGAGGAACAGTCAGCACACCCATACCTTCAGGAGGCTTGCTCTTTCCCTGGTTCCTTCCTATGGCAGGTGTAAAATCTACCTGAATCCAAGTTAGAGGAATAGTAGTTCCTAGAAGTAAATGTGCTTTCCCAAATCTGGAGAGCATTCCAGTCACATGCTGCTTCAACAGTCTCCTCTGCTATAAATTAGGCAGTATCTGTCTCTCACATTTTGTGCTAAAGCTGAGTGCAAGGGGAAACAGTTCACTTTAAATGAGGACTGCCATTAATCACAATATTGTGACTCACTTATATTTTTATAAGCAACTAATTGCTTCAAAAGATTTTTTCTTTCAAGTACTCATAACTCCAAAGAACACAGTATATTTCTTGTAAATGAAGAATAAAGGACATGATTAGTCCCTACAAAATACTGGTTTTGACCCAAATTGTTTTTTTTGCCTAAGGTTTAGGCAAAAAAATCACCACTTTCTAGAAAATGGTGATTTCAAAACATGATTTTGTTCAAGCAGAAGTGGTCCAATTTGATTGGAATTATGTTCTGTTACATTTACAACATGTACTTTCAGACTGGAAAGAGATGACCTAAATGGACACTAAGAGAAACTTGGAACAGTTATCAGCTTTGTTCACCTTGCAAGTTTCTATCTGTATGAAAGCACCAATCAGGAAGTGTTTGCAACTGGCCTTCAGCTTCTCACTGTAATTGCCCAAAGTGGCTCTACCTTTGGTACTGCAGCTTGGAAAACAAAATCTGTCATGTCCAGCTCTGTGCTGTTGGAGGCCTGTATCGTGATTACAGTGACACTAGGGTTGGTGTTTGACCTCTCAAAGGTGAAGTCAATCTTCAGCCCATTCTTGTTGTATGCAGTAATGGAGGGGATTCCTGTTGGAAACAAAAAAGCAGCAGACTTACAGAATCTGGAGATCATTCTCAACATCATAGTATGCATTTACTTTACCCCAGACTCTTCTGAAGATTAAACATACCCCCTTGTGCTGCAGTGTCTATGCCACACTTTCAAATTGCAGCCCCCCCCCCCCGCCATTCTTTTTTCTATTGCTTGTTTCCTCTTCTAGTTGGATGTTGGGGCACTTTAGGCAAAGAATTTACATGTCTCTAACCTGCAGCAATATCATTGAAGAGAGGCTGAGATGTAAGTCCATCGAGCAGGAACGGAGGCTGTGCTATCTGGGGTGCAGGGGCAGATACTGGAGAACCTACAAGAAATGTTGAAGGATTAATTCTTTGCTGTCAGGAAATGAAGAGTAATTGTTCCTTCACAGAAGACTGAGTGCTGCATATTGTATTTCTTTACATGAAGCTCTATAAACCGCCTGTGTTGTCATCCTCCCCTTCTTTGCTTTCAAGAACTGGCTCCTAGTGCACTAGCAAGCATTCAAATGGAATTAATTCCTCACATCTCACAGTCCTCTCTGGAAAGGCTCACAACCTTTCAGGTGTGAAAATTCTCAAGTCTCAGCAGCTAATCATGCAGAATCAACCTGTGACTTCATCACTGACTCCCACCTGTACACTAATATGGATCTTGGTATGAGTAAGTGTAAAAACTAGGACTTTAAAGACAATGAAGAAGTAGCCCACCCTCATCCCATCCCAGCGATGAGAATATAGACTTCTAAGAAATACAGCCTGCTCACCTGTTAGGTTGAGATCTCCCAGGAGGTCAAGCAGCTCCCCACCAGCAGAGGCTGGCTTGATTGTAGGTGCAGTGGGAATTACAGGTGTTATATCACTTTCCCCCAACAAGTCCAATAAATCATTTGCCTAATGAGAGAGTGGATATAACATAAATATTCAACGTTTTGCTACTTTCCCTTGCAAATGCAGTGTATTCTACTTGTTCTCAAACTAAAGACCACCAGAGCTGATGGCTAGTTAGAGGGGTTCTTAGTTTCACTGTGATCCATGTCCCACAAGAAATCTAGTTTCCATGCTTGAGGGATGGAAGAGATAGGGAAGGACTTGGAATATCCTGAGGGAAGGACTGGGTTCATGCACACTAAGACATGTTGGGGAATCACAAAATGTTCTGAGTTGGAAGGGACCCACAAGAATCATTGAGCCCAACTCTAAAGTGAATGGCTCATAAGGGGATCAAACACACAACCTTGGCATTATTAGCACCATAACGAACTGAGATAATCCCACTCTGCTCCAGAACAGCCTACAAGGACCTGTCCCACATGCCTGTTCTGGACAGTAGAGCCACCAGAGCAGAGCAATGATACGATCATCATCAGTGAGAAACAGCAAAGAAGCAGAGAGGGTGAGGGAGATGGACTCAGCTTGCTGTTGGCACTGGCTGAAACGTGATCTGACAAGCAGTGGAAGTTTATCCTCTGTCAGTTTATATTACCTGGTTGGCAGGCTGCAATCCAGAGGGTGGAGGTTTGGTTTCCAGTACTGCCGTCTCTGTCTCTCCATTGGTCTGTACAATCTCAGCAGGGCCATTTGTGGTGACTTTCTCCATTACTGGCATTCTCTCAAGCAATGCTGGCCTGAAAGAAGCTGACATAGTTACACTGTGCCATCTTCCTGGATCCCAATCCAAATACTTGGACATTCAAGAGCTCATATACGGGACAACCTGCCTTTTCCCTTGAGCTCCAATACAGGAGAACTGCAAGGCTGCATGACAGTTTCAGGTGGTCAGAAGCAATCCCTGGCATTCTGTGCCACTGTAAATACACTAGTTGATAACTAAAAGACAAACAAGCCTTCCTGTCTCCTGCTTCCTCCCAGTACCTGACAAGCTCAGGCTCAAAGCAGGACAAATGCTTTGGCAGATAGAGTCTCTGATCACAGAATAATAACACAGGATACATTAAGTCCTTAAAACACTCGCTAACCCGGTAGAAGGAGTGGGATTCTGGTTCCCCTGTAACCCTAACAAAAATCACCAAAGTTCTCAGTACACTGAGTCCAGTACACTGTCATCCACAGGAGATCAGAACAGATAATGATCCTTTTCAAACATCAAATCTCTATCGGCACTTACCTCATGTGATCATATTTCTTGAAAAGTGCATTATATTCCACAGCCCTCTGTTGTAGCTCCACATCAATGCTACTGCCGTAGATGGAAACCACCTTCTTAATGCGGCTGTTGGGGGCCAGGGAAAACAAACACATCATGGAATTAGCAGCAGTAAGCAAGGGATTAGCATGTGTCATCCTGAAGATGGTACCTAGTCTCTGTTCAACAGGAGTCTCATGTAACTCATGTAAAACAGCACTATCCATGTAACATCCATATATGAACTGTCCCTTCACAAAAGCATCAACTTAATACACCACCTCAGGGTATAGCATAAAAAAGCTCAACTACCCACACTGAGAAGTGTCCAACAAGAAACAAGGCTATTTTTCTCTCCATCATCCTAAAAAGGAACTGGAAAGAACAGTCCACTGAAAGTACAGACTTATCTTCCTCATAAGGAGTTTTCAAGAACTAGCAACATGGATTAAGTCCCCACACAGAGGGCAACCCTAGAGAAAACAGTACCCACAGCAGACATCTTCCACCCTGCGAGTAAAGGAGGACTGTAAAAGCCAACAAATAACATGATGACTCATGTAAATCACGCAAGTAGAACATGTTCAAGGAATATTCCTACTGAAGACAACTGATGTCTGTATATTTGCAACAAAGCCCTGTGCAGTACACCACCAATGGGAACTCACTTGACAGTGCAGGTGAACCTTGTTGAAAGCTTCATGATGGCAGTGAGAGCATAGCCTCGTGTCACCGATGCAGACATATTAGATATCAGGATGCTTTCTAAAATGTCAAGAACTTCATCCTCTGTTACCTGAAAAGGTACAGCGAGGTCAGGCTAAGACAGAAAGAAGCTTACAGCAAGCCTCCCAGCATATACTGTAAAAACCTGTCTCTTGCCTAATGGGCATGTCACACCTCCTCTGCAACTCTGAGCCTACAGCATTATGTTCAGAGTGTGAGAGACATGCATCCAGGTGGAGGAGATCTTATGGTGTGAGTTTTGAAATACAGTTCCTATTTCACACATTGAAGAGCAGGTTTATCACTGAAATATACCGCTAAGACCCTAGCAGATTTCTTCCAAATCAGTTAGCACTGAAACCACATCATTCTGCCAGTTGTAGCAGCACTCCACATGTCCAGTGTTTACACAGTCCATGCCTGCAGCAGAGGAAGGAGATTCCTGTCCAAGGCATTACCATCATGGACATTTGTGCCAGGAGAACTGCTGAAAGCGTGCCCTTCACCTAGCCAGCATCAAGTGCGTCCAGCCTCAGCCAGGCATCCAGTTGTAGTTCTTTCCCAAGCTATACCTGTATTGGTTCCTCCTCTTCACACTGACCAGACACCAGAAGATCTCCATACTCTCCTATGCACCAGGAGGCAACTTGTACCAGGGGTTGCTGTTGGAGGAAAAATCAAAGGCTCAGTGATAAATGGCTGCCTGCATGATAACTTAAACCGTCCACATGTCCAGGAGTAAGCCTAGCCTTCCACAGCAGAAGAAAGAGGAGTATCTGATTCAATCAAGAATTCCACAAGAGAACTGGAAAAACTAAAAAGAACATAAATTTATAGAAGACATGCCTGCTCAGCAGTCTCTCCCTTGGAGCCAGACAATGTGATATGAGCTTTCTCTGAGATGCTGAGTAAACATGCATAATTACTGCAGTGCACCAACTAAACTGAAGCTGGCCGCATTTGTTTTTACCTGGGAGTAATCTCCAAGGATGGCTTTGTAGAGTCTCTGCACAGTGTAGGCATGCATCTCCACACTATTAGTTATTAACTGGATCAGATTTGGAACAGCATCATCACGAACATAACTTCCTGCCTGCAAGAACAATTGTCAGGTTTTACTATGGATGTTCTTAAGTAACACTCAACAGCTGTGATACCCTTCACAAAACCACCTGATGCACCTGGAAATAAAGATCAACCCCCTCATCCATGAGCACTTTATGGTTGACTCTGAGCAACCTCAGGGGGACAGAAGTACAGGACAGCACATTTACCAACAAATAAAACTATACTCAGAAATCCACACTATATCCCTGAAGCTGCAAGAGGAGAGAATGGAAAAATGAATACAACTTTATGAGTGGTTTATCTAGCAGACAAAAAAAAGCAGTTATTTACTGTAACTTTGTGACAAGTAACAAGTTACTTTTACATCTTAAGACGACTTCAGGAAGTCATGAGAGCAATTCTCACAGCCAACCTTCCAATGGAACTTACTTTTCATTTCAGATGAATATAATTCTTTCTGTTTCAGGGTGACAAATGAGCATCCCAGCCAGACTTCTTGACAAACTTCTCAAATTTGAACCCTCATAAATTTCTTCCAACTCCTTTACCTGACAGAACACATTGCCTACCCAAGTTACCTAGATCTCTTCCCTCAGCTGCCAAAGCACTACTCCAGTTCCACCTCAGCTATGACGTTTATAGATATTCAAGTAGATAAAGAGTAATAATTAAACCTAAAGAAGGTGAACTAGAATGCTGTTGACTGTTTCATTAACAAGTTTTGATAAACTCAACTTGGAGTAATTCCAAGAAACTCCTTCAATCCCCTTTCTCTTTGCAAGTCACTTAAGGCTGCATTCACTCTCCTCTGAAAGGACTGTATATTGGAATCAGCTAGTACAAGAGTTGTCCTTAGAAACCTAATGTGATTACTGCAGTAGAAACACTGCTACTCTTGTGTGCTTCTGAAATAGTACAGTTCTTCTAAAAAATCACTCAGGGATGGAAGGCTGTCAGAAATATGTAAACTCAGTAAGTGTGATTATCCGAAGTACATTTCCTCTATGTATTTTAGCATTTGTTAGCTGCCAGCCTTTAGAACCATCTCCAACTTGATGGTAACTTCCACCAGAATTAAAAAAAAATTTATGTAGTCATACACAAGAGAGGCAATTTCACTTACTGTTGTTAAGACTCTCATAATTGTGTCTATGTGCCAGCGCTTGGAGGGAGCATATCTGACAAAAATTAAGAAAACAAGTTAGAGCAATAACCGCCAGTCTTCAACACCAGCAAGAAGCTCACCATCATCAGAATCTCCCCTTTCAGTTACTTCCTGGCCCTCTGCTTCATAAGGAAGGACATCAATACTGAGGGAGGGCTAAAACTAACAACCCACACATAAATCAGTGAACAGAGAAGAAATGAATCAATCAACACATTCTCTCTTGGAAGCAAGCAGGGAGAGAAACAACACACAAGATGTTTACAATCCCAAGGATGTACCAAAAATAATTAGCAATTAAAACAACTCCATACTTCTCAGCTGCAAGAAATATTCCAGATGCACAGTCTGCCTTGAACTCTGGTTCACAAGAATCTAGGAAATACAGTAACTCCTTCATCATTCCACGGACATTGTTCCCATTAACAAGAGCGAAACTCAGTTCCATTGCACGCCTAGGGCAAGAGATGGAAAACCAACAAGTAAGTTCACCTAGTGAAGGAAGTAAAAATTCCCCAAATCTAGCTACAAAAATGCAGTTACCTTTTAATTAAGAAGAGATCAATACTTACAAATCCTGTGATAACAGCCCTCATTTAATATGCGGTATTTTTTTGTTCATAGGCAGACAAACATCCACCCTCCAAAAAATTAAGGGGGAGTGGGGGGCTATGGGGTGTTCTAGAAACATCTATCCATACGTTAAAGACAGCTTAAGGCTCACGGTATCTTTCAGCAGCCAGAGTCCACTGGGATTAAAGTCTGACTGTTCAAGTGTAACTGAATGTTGGTCTTTTCTGACACACAACTGTAACAATTAAAACATGCCACAACGCACTTTCTCCAGCTTCAGGGATCCAGAACAGACCTTTTTTCCCATTCCATATATTAGATATTCAAACACAGTAGAGATTTAAGATATTAACTGAGAAGCTTTACTGTATCCAGTTGGATAAACTATGTAAGATTTCTAGAACCCCAGGTTACCCTGGTGCTGTTCATTCCTCTTCACCACAGACGTGCTGACACCAAAATTAGTCAGGCTACTATCTCCTTGCTATTCCTTTTTGTACACATTGAGAGCTTAGAGGCTACTCCCAGGCCTTTCTATTTCAAGTTTCTGTAGTTGTTTCTAGCACAGATCTCTTGTTCTTCTGTTGTTTTTTGGATGAAGACTACTAACTTCATATGTGATTGATTTCTGCATAACTTAGCAGCAGCTGTATTAAAATGCATTAAAACAGGTTCGCTAAATAACCCTGACTGGATTTTAAAATGGTATTGGGCACATGCTATTTGTTCTCAAGAATCTGAAAACATCTAGACAACACTACTTCTCTAGATTTTCCTAGTTATTATAGTAATAAGGATTTTTACAGAATGGTGAATTGTAAATGTGTTACTTTGCTTGCTTTTTACCCAGCTAGTACCAAGGGACTGAAAAATACAGAGGTGCTCAGAATCAGGTTGGAAATAGCCAGCTAAAGTGCTACCTTTTAACATTTAAATCTGTGTTTAGTTGATGACCTATACCATTATTAGAATTGTTTCCATCTCTCCAACTAGTTCCCAACTCTACTACACCCGACCCTAAAGAGTTCCATGTTTTCCATGTTTATGTTTAGAATATATCAATACTGCAGCTGTGCAGGAGAGTACCATTTGGTCTTCATACCAGGCACTTACCTCAGCACATATTGCTTACCTTTAGTCATATTACATGTTTTATTTCTGTCACAAAACTCTTAATCATGTCATTTAATCAAATCAAGCAGACAGAAAGACTTTAATTAAATGGCAAAGCCATTCTGAATTACTCTATATGGACCAAAGAGGAACTGCACCCGTTACAAGAAGATGAGCAGAGGCCATGCTTCAGATAACCAAAACCAGGTATCATGTCTTTCCCTCAAGTTCTTGAAGCTTGCTGCCTGGGGACTCTGACATATATCCAGTCAATATAATGCTCCAATGAAGACAGTGCATTGTCAGCAGCACGAGTGTCAGCATGGCAACATCATGCTCTGCTGATGGATCACTCAAAGGCTTCATCCTCCAACAGCACTTAGACATGAAGCTTAGACATGAAGTTGTTTGTGCATACCTGTGTTTTCCTAGCAGTCACCAATAAAATATTTTTGTTGCACTCTACCCAAAACCTAGACAAGGCTTTGCTGTTCTACAACCAAGCCCCATGCTGGCTCCGATAGCAAACAGCAATAGCAGCCTGACTTGTTCAGCGTTTAAGATTCAAATCTGTGGTTTGGAATAGTTTGCAACTGTAAAACGAGATTACATGATATCCATTACATAGCAGTTAAAAAGTAAGTTTCAGAAGCAAGGCAAATCCAATTTCTTTCCCATTTTAAATATATTAGTCTGTATACAGCAGTGCTGTTAAAACAATCAAGTGCTGATTGATTAGATGGGCATAAGTTTGAAGAATGACTATCAGAACAAGGATCGATGGTGTATCTAATCAGTTTGAGTACATGGAAAAGAAGAGGTCGAATAACTCTGAAGCTGTATTCATGTGATGAGTGTTGAATGCAATTCTGGCCTGTAGCAGAGAGACTCTACAAAATGCAGCAGGAAAAATACTGCTGTGCCCAACACTGCATGCTGTACATTGCACTGAGCCCAGAACTTTGTTTGCAACCCAGTTAAAGAAAGAAAAATGAGGAGGAGGAGAGTTCTGAAAGAAAGAACAAAGAATCAACAGCCTGAAACACTCTGTTTAGAAGAGCAGCCTTCCACATAGGCTTGGCAACCAAACAGCTCCATAATTTCCACAAGTGACAGAAACAGGAGAAAGTAACTATCATGAATAAAAGGAACTTAACTGAAGTAATGAGAATAAACTGGAAGAAATTAACACAGAGTACAAGACAAAAAGTATTTCTCTCATGAGAACTAAGGTTGCAAGCTTTCCCAATGCCCAAAGAACAGCAATTCCACAATTCCAGGCAGCAACACTACTATTTACATGACAAATGAACACTAGGAATGATAAAAAGATGTGGTTTGTATGCAATTTTTTTGAGCAATCAAGTCTGAATTCTACCACTCCCTAATATATCTAAGAATACATTATTTGGATGACTTAACACTTCTTCAAGACAGCATGGCACTGCCCATTCATCTGAGAAAGGAACCAATGTGGAGCACATTAGAGTAAGTTTCATCATAATCACAGGGCACAGAGGCTTTCCATCTCACTGAGAGCACACAAATCTAATGTCCACTGATACTGCATTCTGGAAAAATTCAGGCAAACAGAATTTATTTTTTCCCTGTGAAATGTAACAGCAGCTTTCCAAAAATGGGTGTACATCTTTATTATTTTGTTTGAATTATGGAACCATATTATACCTTCACAGTAGTCTCACAGCTCCCCGGGATTATTGTCATTTCCCTCTGTGTTCTGCTCTCTTTCTATAGACGGTCAACCTCAAGAGTCTGTTTCACTGATTATCTGATTACCTTTTAATGGAGACATCCAGATCCTTCAGGCAGTCCACAATGGTGCTTCGGTGCCGCTGTACTGCATTATGGTCTGTCTGCACAGTTTTCAACAATGACGTCAAAGCTACATATCTGCAATAAAGACATACAGTCATCACTAGCTGACAGTAGCCATTTAATATCTGTGCACAGACACTGTCCCCTTGTCTCAAACCTAGTCTTACTTTGCAACAGACTAGTATTCTCTTGTACTCAATAATGAATAGAGATCCTATAGGGGACTTAATGGGTAAGTTACTACACTCAATTTTAACATGCCTCACAACAACACTGCTGCCCAGACAAGCAAGCACCTGTCCCAAGCACCTCTGCAGATCTTACATTCAAAATAGCATCAGTCAAAAATTCCAAGGGCCTGAGTCTGAAACCCATATAATGATTTGCTATCCACTCCTTAGAGATGGTATTCAATTCTAGCAGTTTCAGCAATTCCAAATCCTGACTGATAGTGACCAGAGCAGAACTAAACTCCTTTGTTACCACCAGGACACAATCAGAAAAATCAGTCTTTGCCTAATTTGTCAGATCTCCAACACCAATTCTGATTTGAATAGCACCACAGTCCACTTGGGGCAACACAGGGAAAAAAACATGGATGCGATTAAGAAATCACATGTTGAGAAATAGATCATACATTCCAACTTACCAACTAAGAAGGGAAGGGCCACAGTTCAGATTAGCATAGAGGAAAGAATGCACCAAGAAAGAAGCAAGCTCAACAGCCACACTAACCCCAAAAGCAGTGATCCCAACGTGGTCTCCTGGAAAGCTTTACTTCAGCATCATCTTTGTGCAATTGCTTCTCACACATTTTAAACTGGGTGTTGTCAAAACACACTTTTTACAACTTACCTAATATTTTTGTCGTTGTTTAATAAGAAACGGCCTAGGATGTTAATGGCTAAGACCTGCAGAAAGAGTTAGGGAAGATCAATAATCTAAAAGGGCTGCTGGTCATCTTCATCATTTCATGATGACTTCAAAGGCAACACGTCAAAAGTAGCATTGTGGCTCTCAGCCAAAAAGAACTCTAGAAGCTGCCTAAACAAAGGAAATGCTAAGAGATGCATCACAGGCTCTCACTTGCATTCAGGACACTCGGGAAATTTTGCCTTTTAATGTTTGCTATTTTAAGAAACCCAAACACTCTCCCTTCCCCAAAACAAGCACCTTGCCTTTATGCAAAGGCTACAGACTTATCTACAGTCAGACGCAGAGCTGTGTTATGGTGAAACAACCTTGCTTCATGTCCTCCACATAAATTATTCTAATACAATCCTAGGAAGAAAACAAAGGCCATAGCAAAGGCAACTTACTCTCAGGCCACTCTCAGATTTTATATCCATAATAGTCAGCACAGTTTCATAGAGAATGGCATTTCCCACATTTTTACTTGTTTCTGTATTAGTGGCAACCTGGAGAAAAGAAACAAAGTAACTTCAATGAATTTAAAGCAGATCTCCTGTGTGCTGCTCTGCAGAACAGTGAAAGTAACCAACCCCTACAAAACAGCATCACACTTGAACATGCATCTCTTTCAAGAAAATTTCACTCCACATGAGTGAAATTTTCTTGAAAGGCAAGCAGCTGTATAATCACCAGTGCTGCTGAACCCAAATTATAATGAAACTAAGAGGGAGTTTAAACCACCTTGCAGGACTTACCTGCGCAAGTATATCATTCATTGCTTCACTAGAATCATCGTCGTTTCTTCCTAAAATTCTTAGTAATCGCAGGATTCGTACCTATTTGATAAAATAAAGCAAAGAAAAGCTGGATGGCAGTGTTTGACATGGACCTATAGTAGTAGAATAGCAAAACAAGCCGCTGATTTCCACTCTTAAGCAAAATGCTTATCCCAGATAAGAACTTTATTGACAAAAATAGGTTTCTGCTGTGCTTATTTTCTTCCCACTAGCCAGAACTGTTTGGAGTCCCCTTGCTACCAGGCACAGCCTTCCAAAACCAATAGATGCTGCTTCTCTCTTTTGTCACATAATGTGATAAATCACTACAACTGCTGGTTAAACTAAGGCAGGTGTCTTCTACAAGGGCAGAATAACAGCATTTGCACAATCAGCTTGAAGGAAGGCTAAAAAAGCCTTAAAATCAACACAAGTGTGGCGGTAACCACCTCATCATACCTAATGCTCAAAACACAGTCCTAGAATTAGAGCTATCAGTCAGTATTTGCATTAGTTCTTACCTGCAAAAAGGGGTCACTGATCCCAGACACATCATGCTCTGGTGAATATCCAGACATGATAAGGTTCTTCAGAATACGAACTAATTGGGGAACAAGCTGTGAAGAAGAGAGTTGTCCTATTAGTTGTTTCCCTGACCCCAGCTTTGAAGCAGAGGTCCAAGAGCAAATCTTGTATTTGAAAGCAAGTCAGTTGCTGGATTTTTCCAAAAAGTTCAACCTGCATACCTAGAGCTGATGCTGTACAAATACCTACAGCTTGGCTAAGACACAACTAGAAACAGCTAAGCTGGGACCAGAGCAGCATATTCTATCTTTAAAGTAGTTAATCTACATTTGTGTTATAGTACAGGAAGAAAACCAGCCTAGTTTTCCTGTCATCTCCTTTTGTTCCTACCTTTGCTCTTCAGAAGCACATTCTTCTCCAAAAACATGCATTTGATAAAACACACGAACAAAAAGAACCCTGAACTTCCTGTATCTGCCTTAAAGAGGAAACTGAAGGGTGCTGCAACATCTTCCCTCCAAACACAGTAACAGACAGGAGCATTCCTGGAACCCTTATTCACATTTGCTTTGCCTTCCAACATGCATGAATTACCATGACTGAGGACAGAACAAAGGGAAACATTACAGCCATAGGGAATGGTTGAGGGCCACTCCCCCCATCTTCTGGAGTACAAATTACACCCATAAAGACTATCAGCACTGCAGCTGAACTGTGTAGCTCTTTGCAGCACAGAAAAACTTTACAGCCTCTTACAGGCAGTTAACTAACTGTCTGTCCCGGTCCCTTCTGGGAATCACCCAAATTTGCCCCATGATACAGACAAAATACAAAACCCAATTTGTGGTAAGAAGAAAGCCCAGGGCAACAACTTGTGCAGGCACAAAAAAAAAAAAA